>NC_091562.1:14885952-14890952 GCF_042767895.1 Penaeus vannamei
AAAGGCAGGTTGTATGTAATTTCTGCTGAAATACTATTAAAGTATTCCTATGTTGGCATTCCTATACTGCCTGACGGGTGAAACATCAAGCAGCATAAGATGCCGCAAGTGAGATCTCCACCGTAGTTATATCTTGCTCATTTGCAGCATCACTCTTGTCAAGGATGGCTGCCATCGGTCTTGATGAATCACATGCACTTTTCCCAGCAATGTTAAACCCCTTGCCCCATTCCCACGATAATAGGATTCAGGGGTTAAGGGGACATGTTATACGGTCTCCATAGAATCCATCTGGCCGCTTATAACACTGAAATATTCTTCATACATGTCCAATATTGGACCAAGATCACATTGCTGCTGGATTGCGTCAGCTGTCTTTGTGCTGCATTTCTTACGCGGACAGATTATGAGCATTCAAAAAAGCATCACAGTACCAGAGGTAAGGTGATGTACGGCTTCCTGGGATTCATCGACAGCTCCCTGAATTGCTGCAGTTGATCTGAACTGAACCTAATTTATATGTTCAATCTGCCATTTCTGTGAGCCATTGCTGTTAACCGTTCTATGTATATCATACATGGTCTGCCGGTGAAAACTATTAGTGGACAATTGGAGAAGGTCTCAATTTAACTTTGGACATGTTTGGGTGTCTCTTCAGTACCAGTGCTTCAACTCTGAAAAACAACCCCAGGGCTCTCGGGGGTTCCGTATTATCCCCCAGAGCTAATTCCAGCAACTCAAGTCTCCCATGAATTGCTGAAGCGACTAACCCATGCAAACAAATGTTGACTTTACTTGGAAGTTGGTTGTTAGATGTTGCAGTGTATGGTCTTGCTAAAGATATTCTTACTGTGTTGACTGGTATGTGATGCACTGAAAAAAATCTAGTACGATCTTCTCCATCAGTTTCTTTGTTAAACTTTTTTACGGACACGAACTCATTATCCTTTTAGGGAAATCAGACCATTTTCCCCGGGTGATGATCTGTTAGACTAGTATAGATGGTTATGTAATGTAATTTGTGTCAGCTCATTTTGAATGGAATATTTGACATTAAGCTATTTAGGGTGTGTAGCTACTTAAATGTTATGTAAATTTTCCCTGTTAAATGTGTTATGGACTATCCTTTTCCTGGGCTGTTGTCAATCCGTGAAATTGTATTTCGCAGGCTTCACTCTGGCAAGATTTGCATTCCTTTGCGTATGCAAGGAATGTGCAAAGAATACCCTGCATGAAGGTGGATGAAGTAAGTAAATGTATGAAGACAAAATATAGTGACGGACCAGATACATTAAATTTCTAAATTTATATAGGCCTATATAGAGTCTATAATGAGATAAACATCAAGGAGGTTTTTGGGTTGAATGAAAGAATATTAAGCCCTTCTGTATTGTGATACTTATTGTGTGCTGGGTAGTGCAACGGCAGCGATCTCGTCTAGCAATCTTGCTGCCAGTGGTTGGTAACCCCGAGCATTCCTTGCATATAGGGGGTAATTTAGAAGGAAATAAACATGGTATGTCACAGCAAAAAGAAAATCTATTGTAACAAAAGAAATTAAACTAGCCAATTTTTGATTACTGTTACTGAGGCATAAGATAAGTTGCTGATATTAATAGAAAATGAGTTGAGCGAAAGTAAATGGACTTTTATAAGCAAAGGACTGTATGGTTGTCACAAATGAGTACTAATAAATAAGATTTAGTCATAGGTTGGAAAAGAGTGGAGTAGGTAAACTAGATTTGCAACGTAGACATCTTGATAGGTTTTGCACAGGGCGATAAATAATAAAATATATGTGCAGCTGTCATATTTTATGGAAAAGGTTATAAACAAACTATAGAAAAGAGGTTGGCAGCAATAGAACTTTGGCTCTTTCGAAGGGTGCTAATGGCGCATTAGATTGTCATTGAAGAAAGGATTTGGGGAAGAACGGAAACTAAGAGTGAAGGGAACTTTAAAAAGAACCGTTACTTGGGCATGGATTTGCTGCCCTGTAGTTACTAGTTTAGATCTGGAAACCTATTTTATGAAGAGCATTGATTCTTTTCCAGACCAATAGCACCTTTCTAGTACCCGAAGGCTTTGATAAATGATTAAGTGAATAGCTTTAAATATTTAAATCTTTTCTTTTAGCAATTTTGTTGGCATATCACTCAGACCTTGTGTTTAAATCCATTTTTAGTTAATTGTTAGTTTCCCTCTTGGTTTATTCCCCGTTCATTTAGAAACTATTTAGTCCTGTCTTTTATATTTCCATTGCAATCTTTTCATAATGTCTATAGCACCCATATGTTATCAGACCTCCACATTTGTTCCAAAATCCGGGCAGCAGGATCTCCTCAGTGGCGATTCTCCCGGGTGTTTGGCTTATAGGCCCGGCCCGCACGAACACATGTGCGATATTCAAGACTCCTTGACTCCCTTTTGCGATGTTATTTTTTCTGCACTAGCCTTTTTCTTATTTTTTGTCTTTTTGCCATTTTCCAAGGTTATATTTTTCATTTTTCTATGCTGTATCAAGATGATACTATACTAGTTTCCTTGCACAGGCTCCACAATATCTCTCTAGGTAGTCTATATTTTCTTATTCGGTTTCATGTGACATACCCTGCGCCGTCTGTCACAATGGACAGGAGCATGGAAGTCGTGCCCTCCTTGAAACCGGCACTATTCCAGTTATGGCTCACGGACGGCATGTGGAAATAATGGAAATCGTTTCCTAAATGTCCACTGAGTCTTATCTTCCTCCAAGAGCTTTGTGCACTCATGATTAGCTATTCCCGTCACCTGAACCCACATCTGAATTTTTCCAGAAGGTGTATCCCCGTCATCTTAGCCCTCAAAAATTTCCATGACGGCACTTGCTTGTCACCCGGCTCTCAGCCTTTTTTTTCACATGATCTTGACGCCACCTGGCTCGAGCTTAAATTCTTCATAGTCTTTGTGTCTTTCAACTAGGCCTTTTCCCCTATTTTTGAATTTGTCTTTGATGCGTGTTACTGTCTAAGTTTCATGCAAGTAATGACGTGGATATTTTTCATTATATTATTAAGTCATCTCTTACTCTAAAAACAATTTTCAAGTCTTCCAATTTCACTTTTTCCCCATACTCTCGCAAACACATATAAATATACCAATTTATTTTCTCCCATTTCTTTGCATATGCAAAATGACGAGTGTTAATCTTATATAGTCAGGCTCTTGCTTCTTAAAAGAAGACTAATATTTTTTCATATGTATATCGACAGTTTTTATTATCATTGTTTAGCAGTTTTGGACTCGACCAAACACAACATTCTTGGTCCTTAATGAATCCGTTTGTTTACTTTCCTTGTGTAGATTACACGTATTCAGCAATTTCTTAAATTCGAACTTTTTCATGATATCTGGTTCATTACTATGAACTAAAAGTTTTAGATGTTGAAATATGGCTACTGTTCTGTGGGAATGTTTTCCGGAAAACAAAATGTTGGTGCTTAACTTATTGGCTTTGAGTGAATCCGTTATCTAATATATATATATATATATATATATATATATATATATATATATATATATACATATATATATATATATATATATATATATATATATATATGTGTGTGTGTGTGTGTGTGTGTGTGTGTGTGTGTGTGTGTGTGTGTGTGTGTGTGTGTGCGTGTGTTATATTGTATATTTATATATTATATATGTAGAAATTTTATATATGTTTTATATGTTAGTATATATATATATATATATATATATATATATATATATATATATATATATATATATATATATGAATGAATACACACACACACACACACACACAAACAAACAAACACGTGTATATCTATGATTACTTGTGTTTGTGGCAAATCCATCCATGGTTATAATCACTGCTACATAAGGATTTGTTTAGGTGAGGAAAATTTCAATCTCAGTCAAGGGAATTCCCGAAGCGAGCGCGAGCCCTGGCGAAGACCCGCTGAGTGGCGAGGATCGGGTCAGCGGCGCTCTAAGGTGCAGCAGCCGGCTGTCCACACTCGCCTTAAGGAGGACGTCGACGGGAGCGGCGGGCAGACAGCGAGGAAGCCGAGGAGGAAGCATGATGGAAGAAAGTAGATAGATAAATGTATGGTTCGGAGCTACGAGGCAAGTCAGTCGGTCCAAGGAAATAGAAACAGGTAAGGCTAAATACAATGATTTTAACATCACCTGAGCTACATAAAATCAGGAATATCTGTAAAAAATGCATATTTGAATAACCTGGGTAATTATAAATATAATTATCTTATCACTGAAATCCAAGAAGTACCTTGCACCCAGATGTAAACAGCTGAAGTCCATCCTTCCATAAACGTGCGTGGAACCTTACATATTACCAATTAAATGCCATTAATTAAATAAAATACCATTATATCAAATACCATTCCAGGCTAAACGAAATTAGTTCGAACTGGATCAATTCAAACTACCACCCACTTTCTGTCAACTTATTATAACGTGGTTCTTTAAATATAAAATCAAGGAAGACTGTGATGAACCAGATCATTGGCGCATTTAGGAGAGCTCCCAAGTAAGCTGAAAGAAATCTCGACTGAAATTGCTCACTAAACTTCCCCTTCGTTTTGCGACAGAAAAAAAACAAACTCTAAACAATATTAGTTTATTAGATATTCTGTTTTATAGTGGTCATGTGCAAAGGGAGCTTTATCAAGACGAATGTATGGTGTGTGTGTGTGTGTGTGTGTGTGTGTGTGTGTGTGTGTGTGTGTGTGTGTGTGTGTGTGTGTGTGTGTGTGTGTGTGTGTGTGTGTGTGTGTGTGTAGATTAGATAGAGCCATTATAGTATTGCTACTATAATTAGACATTGACAACTGCAACTGCGGACGGTCTAACATTGATTGCCATTTCGAATGTAATCTCCAAATAGGAACCGCTCCGTATAGTTATAGTCAATTTATAAAGCAATAAATCACAAATCTATTTTCGGGAGCAAATGCCACGCCCGC
>NC_091562.1:14928452-14933452 GCF_042767895.1 Penaeus vannamei
AGAGAGAGAGAAGGAGAGAGAGAGATAGACGGAGAGAGACAGACCGACAGACTGACAGAGAGAGGGGGGGGAGAGACAAAGAGACGGAGAGAGGGAGAGAGAGAGAGAGAGAGAAAGAGAGAGAGAGATTGATAGATAATTGTATATATATATATATATATATATATATATATATATATATATATATATATATATATATATATATATATATATGCGCATATGTGTATACGGTTGTATGTATGTGTGTGTGTATAGGCAGACAGACAGACAGATAGACAGATATATTGATAGACAGTAGATAGAGAGGGGGAGTGAGAAATTGGGGGTGGGGGTTAAAGAAAGATGAGTAGACAGCGAGAGAGAGTTCTAACATGTTCTCTGATACACGTGCAATAAACCACCGGGGAATAATGTAAATGAGGCACTTGAAATCCTTGGCAAAGTAGACATGAAATATGGATAGTGATCTCTCGTGAACAAACGGGGTCGTCTAAACGAAAGCAAACCCTTCCTGGGTTTTATGCTAAATACCAAGGAAAAGAAGAAGGAAATATGACTTGACGGCGAACCTGTGCGAGTTGGTAATGCTGACGAACTTGCAAAGAAGCATACGCGGATTGAACATTATGAAGATTGCCCTAAAATGCAACATCACGTGCAACGATTTCCATTGATCCACGAGGAATGCGTAAGGAATGGGGGCGGCGGCAGGAGTGCGCAGCAACTTCCTAATATCGCCGAAGACGGAGCTGCAATCCTATTAGTTCGTCTAAAAATCTCGGTGACACTAAAATCGCCAAATCCTGCGCAGCGACTCTCAAAAATCATGGAAGACTGCGTAGCGACTTCTTCAGATCATCGACGACACCTCCTCCGCAGCCGCTCCTTCTCGCCGCGGCCTCGAGGCCCCTGCCATCAGCTGTGCCTACTTCTGTATCCTTGAGGATGTGCCAGCTGTCAGGACTTGTCGCCGAGCTGAGCCTGAGCGCCAGATGTGGAACGGCTGCTGCAACCAGGCGATCAGACTGATGAAAAATGCAGGTGGCAGAAGTTCATGTCAATAATGAAAGGGGATATCTCAGATAGCTTCTCAAGGATAAACAACGCTGTATCACTTACCAAACTGCGCACATGACCCTCGGGGACGGCGGAGGGCGCGCGGAGGGCCGCCTCAAGGGACAGACAATATCGGGTGCGGGAAGGGACAGGGAAATATTTAGTTAGAAGATGAAAGAAAGATTAATAAAGAATTATGTAGGTAATATAAGAGAGAGATATGCCTGCGATATACAGAAAGCAAAATTAGAAAGGTTGTTACGGTGAAAGATTTTCGCGCAGGAGCTGAAGCGAGAAGGAAAAAGAAACTATACACGAGGAGGAAGCTGATGCACAGTCAACGGGGAACTGACAGGCGGAATCTTGTATTTTCTCTTCTTCTTCTTTCTCCTCCTTTCCTTCCACGTATCAGTTCTTTTCCTTATTCACTACATTATCTCAACAAGCACTTATATGTGTGATTTAAGTAATGTACTACCATTCAACCTTGTACTAGTGTACACAAAAATAGCAAATTATATGATGTCAGATGTCAGTGAAAACAAAATAAACAAATAAATGAAAAAGAAAACGCATAATATGAAAATAAAACAAACAAAAACGATAATGAAACCAAAAATAACAACATAGAGAAATGAAAATAAAATCCTAATTTGACTCGATGGTGAAGAAACTCCAGTTCTTGGGAGAAGTTTTCTCTGGCCATGTTTGACGACGGAGGAAAATATCGAAAGTAAATAAAATATCATGAAAACGTTCCCTTTATCTCAAAAAGGGACGGAAGATTGCAAGCGACTTGGCAGCGGCACTAACACACGCACGCAAACACTCGTAAGAAAAGGGAAGGAAAGTGGCGCTGTAAGCTAACCTCACCTCTAAATAGATATGAATTAAGGGTCGGGGATTATGACTAAAAGCCCTGAAGGTGGGAGGCGCCAGAGAGGTAGATTCAGGTGTTTAGACAGTTCGTCTCTTCTATATTAGATTGTTTTTCTCTTCTTTATTTTTGTACAAGACACATATTCGCATATGTGGGTATGAATATATACATATCTATCCATATTCATATATGTGAATATGTGTATATATATGTACGAGTATATACATATATATATATATATATATATATATATATATATATATATATATATATATATATATATATATATATGTGTGTGTGTGTGTGTGTGTGTGTGTGTGTGTGTGTGTGTGTGTGTGTGTGTGTGTGTGTGTGTGTGTGTGTGTGTGTGCGTGTGTGTGTGTGTGTGTGTTTGTGTGTGTGTTTTTGAGTGTTTGTCTGTATGTGTGTGTGTGTGTGTGTGTGTTTGTGTGTGTATGTGTGTGTGTGTGTATGTGTGTGTATGTGTGTGTGTGTGCGTGTGTGTTTATGTATATGTGTATGTTTATGTATATATCTATCCATCTGTCTATTTATGTATCTATCCGTCTCGCTACCTATCTATGTCTTTACACATCTCTATATCTATCTATTTATGTATCTAATCTATCAGTCTATATATTCATCCATCTAATCTATCTGTCTTTCTATTTACCTATTAATATATCTGTCTATTTATACATACATGTGTGTGAATGTGCTTGTTCTTTCCTCGTTGCTAATATGTGGGAGAGATCTGAACTTCTGAGGACACGTCTGTTGTATTTAGATTACCGTAAGACTTTCTGAATGAATGAAAAGTTTTGGCCATACAGCTTTTCCTATAAATCTGGTCCATTCCTAAATAGTTTTATTTGGAAAACTAAACTGTTTTAAATCTTTGTCGCTACGTTTCGTATTTTCTTTTTTTGTTTCTCTTCTGTTGGCAAAGGCAAATTATACCTTGTCTTATTTAACTATACTTGAGGCGTAATTGCAGAGCATAATCATGTCATCCCGTGCTCCCCTTCCCTCTACTTTGTGCAGTTTTTAATTTCTTTCGTCTTTCGTCATAGTTCAAGTCCATTAAAATTGGCACCGATCCACAGCTTTTCTTTGAAAACGTACAAGTTTCTTTGTATTCAACTTTAAACGAGAATCCTATTTCACTGTAGCGTACTCATCACGTAGACCTCATGACAGTCTCTTTTCTTCCATTTGTTATCAGTGAGAGAATTTTACAAAATTTTAAATCTATATGAAGCTGTAAACAATGGCTCAGCTGTCATTTTCTTTTCTCAACTTGGTGGAGCTTCTCCTAACCAGTACTGGCGCAGGGATCGGTTTTTGCTGTCAACGACCCTGAAGCTGGTGTTAAATAGCTGTCTGGGCTTACGACTAGTCATGGGTGGTTCATGGAAATCATAAGGATAGTTTGTGCCAAGCCTGATCCTTATAGTAGGGGATGGTGGGGGTAAGACGGACCCATGGAGTGAGATGGAACCCCCTCTAATCTTAAGTAGAAAGGCCCATTACATGTCCTTCACCTCACCTTGCAGTGACGTCATTGCTGGTGGTTGCCCCTCGCAGTTGCACATTTGCTCTCCGGGGAGGAAAGTGTCCTTTTGTGTGGTGCTGATGCTATGAACGTGAGAAAGAAACCGGATATTTTTTGTACTGAAATACTAGTTAGAATGACTTGTTTGTATTGGATATGCCCGTGTGTGTATCTTAAATAAGTATACAAATAACGGATCTTAAAAATAAATATTTCCACACTGAATAAGATGAAACTCAGGAAGAGGAAGGTCCAGACGGCCCAGCTGCCCCACCAATCTTGGCCACTGAGAATAACCTGACTTGGAAGAAGATGCTGAGCCAGAAAATCTAAGCGTTGCGCCTGGGTTCGTAAAGCAAAGGTGGCTCGCAGCCCGTTCAAGCCAGGTAGTTTACCCCGGGACATAATTCCCTTGGCAAAGGTGGCCACAACTTCACGAAAGAAGAGACACGAACCCAAAGGCGAGCTCTTGTGTTGACAGCATCCCCATATCAGATAGAGTCAGAAATTCACATAAGAAAAAAAGAAAAAAAATCGCTCTAGCAAAGAAGCGCCAAAAGAGAACAGGAAAGACTAAATAAATAAAAAAATATCAACTGCACCATCAAGATGACTTAATTCAGAGTGCCTTTCGTATGCAAAGCCCTTCGTATATTCGAAATATCGTATAACTCCGCCAAGTGTTCTAATTTCAATACCAGTCTACAGGTATCGTATCACGTTTTATCTTTTTATCTAAATTGAACTATTATACAATCTGTTGCCTTGTTGCTGTAGTTTCTCAGCAACTCAATCGTAGAAAAAATGGATATTTGCGACGCATGATCTACGTACCTTGAATCATCTTTGCTTGTTTGTTATGACGCTTCTTAGTTATTCATTCAGTTTGTTTATTGCACTGATTAGTTATATTGGCCTCCACTTTTGGTTATCATCGTTCCTTCTTAGGGTTGTGATGTCTGTCAATTTCCATATTTTCGGTAGCTGTTCTCAGGAATTTTGTTAGTATTAATAGCGAATTTGGTCCTGTTACTTTTGTTTTATTCAATTCTTTCCTGAGAGTAAAGTTTTCATTGCAGAGATTCGCGGTGACGGAACTACTTTCTGTTTCAAAGTAGGTGTCTTGAACAAATGCTTAGAGACTATCGCTTAGGACTCACACACACACACACACACACACGCGCGCGCGCGCACACACACAAACACACACACATAGACCCCGGTTTCGTATATAATCTCATAATTTCTTCTGTCTTTTTTGTAGCTAAGTATATCAATCTACCTCGGTCTTTCTTGGCTTCTTCCATGGCTTGATTATGCCCGTTTCTCCCTTCTTTAAACTCTGAAATGATGCCTTGTCCTATATCTTCTGATTTTTTTTCACTATAGGAACCTTTTGTTTTCTTTTGCTTTATTTATTATTATCTATTTTATTATTATTATGATTTTTTTTTGGGGGGAGGGAGGGTGTTGAACTTTTTCCCTGTTTCGGTTTTGAATTTTCGTCCA
>NC_091562.1:14955952-14958452 GCF_042767895.1 Penaeus vannamei
TTGGACTTGTTAGCATCATATTTTCAGCAATCGTTTGGAGATCATGTTTGTAAAATCTATGAAGTTTGAATTCTTTTATGTTGACTAAATTATCCCCCTTTTCTTTCCGTTATTCAGACTTCTTCCTTCTCTCTCTCTCTCTCTCTCTCTCTCTCTCTCTCTCTCTCTCTCTCTCTCTCTCTCTCTCTCTCTCTCTCTCTCTCTCTCTCTCTCTCTCTCTCTCTTTCTCTCATTCTTTATTTCCCCACCTCCTCTCTCTCAACCACTCTCTCTCACACACATACTCTATGGTTTCTCTCTCCTGCATCTCCCTATTTCTCCCTACCTATGATGATGATGATGATAACAAAGATAATGATAAAAATGATAATGATGATGGTGATAATGATAAAGATAATGATAAGAATTATGATAATAATAAAGGATAATAACAATGATGATAATGATCTTAATGATTATGATAATGTTAACGATACTACTAATAGCAAGAATAATGTTAATGATAATGATAACTAATACTAACATCTGTCCCTTTGCACCTCCTTTCTCTTCCTCCTTCGTTCCCCTATTCCCTTCCCTCACTCTCCTATCTCCCTTTGATGATGATAATAATAATGATGATAGTGATGATAATAATAATAGTGATTACAGTCCTTGTGATAATTATAGAAGTGATAATGATAATAATAATAAGAAGAATGACAATGATAATAATAATAAAGATGATGATAATGATAACAATAATGAAATGATAAAAATGATAATAATAATGACAGCATTAATGACAGTGATGATTAGAACAATAATAAGATAATGATAATACCAGAATAGGATTCACATAGATCCGTGTCAACATGAGGAGACTTCAATTCCACATAGACTGTGGACGAAACACAAGCAAAGTTATAATATAATGATAATGATGATAATCATAATAACAAATATACTTTTAACATTCTAACTCTTACTATTAGCAGTTTCATTATCATCATTGATATTGACATCATCAGTAACATTATTTTTATTGCTATCATTATTTTCTATTATCATCGATATTATTATTGTTACCATCGTTACTCTTATGTTTCCTTATTTTCTACTATCATTGATCATCGTCATTAGTATCATTATTATCATCGTCATTAGTATCGTTATAGTTATCATCATCATCATTATTATCATTATCATATCATTATTCTTATCATCATCATCGTTATTGTTATCATAATATTGTTATCATCATTATTATTATCAATATCATCATTATCAGCATTATTATTGCCATTAGAATTATCATTATCATCATTACCATCGTTATTACTGTTACCACCACCATTATCATCATTATCATTATAATTGTTATTATTATCAGTAGTAACATTATCATTATCATCATCATCATCATCATCATCATCACCCTCACCATCATCATCATTTTCATCATAGGCCAAAACGCCAATGAGTCTTGGCGCACTACATCTGCCACAGGTTAGGTTGAAAAGTTTAATCATTTATAAGAAAGTGAGGAATAATATTCAAGAGAAGTGCCATCCTTTCGGCGTCTCTGGAAATTATAATGTGTATCTTTTGTTGAATGTTTCTGGCTATCCCCTTGGACAGTGCGATTAAAGGAGTAAACAATGGTACACGTCTTATAACACAGATTTATTATTGTTATTATCATTTTTGTTATAGTTTTTGTTATTTTGATTAAAAAATAGCCAGCATTATCATGTTTCGATACCATTTGATATTAGAGAGAGAGAGAGAGTGAGAGAGAGAGCGAAAGAGAGCGATATATATATATATATGTATATATATATATATATATATATATATATATATATATATATATATATATATATATATATATATATATATATAGTGAGAGAGAGAGGGAGAGAGAGAGAGGATGATAAAAAATGTGGAAGGAAGAGGGAGTGAGAGATAAAAGGAGATAGCAAATGAGAAAATGCAAAAAAGAACAGGAGACAACAAAAAGAAAGCAAAAGAAAACGAAAATTGAAACAGAAAAAATAAGGTGAATTTGTTAATGATAAAGAGATGTAAAGAAGAAGAGGAAGAAAGAAGGAAAATGGAGAAGTAACGCAGTGAAGAACAGCGAAGAGGGAAGAAAGAGCAAAGGAGAGGCAGGAAGAGAAAAAGAGAGAGGAAGTAAAACATGAAACCGAAGGAGATGGGACAATATAAAAGATTTAGACTCTGGAAAGAAAGAGAAGAAGAAGAAAAAAAAGAAAAAGAAAAGAAAACGATGAAGAAGAAAAAAAGAAAAACGAGAAAAGGAAGGCAAAAAAGAAAAAAGAAAAAGAAAGAAAGAAAAAAGAAAAAAATAATAAACAAAAAAGATAAGAAGAAAAAAGAAATATCAGATTTTAAAAAAGCAAATAAGATGAAAGAGGAAGAAGAAAAAAGTAAGAAAGAAAAAAAAGAAAACGAAAAAGAAGAAAGACTGAAGAAAAGCAAAACAAAATAAGCAACA
>NC_091562.1:14966378-14973878 GCF_042767895.1 Penaeus vannamei
TCATCATTATTATTATTATTGGTGTTATTATTATTATTGATAATATGATTGTTATTATTACTATTATCCTTATCATTATTTTCATTGCTCATCATTCCTACCATTATTTTTCATATTGTTATAATAATCATTAGTAGTATTAGTATTATCATTATTTTTATTATTATTGTTATTATTATTATTATTATTATTATTATTATTATTATTATTATTATTATTATTATTATTATCATTATTATTATTATTATTATTATTATTATTATTATTATTATTATTATTATTATTATCATTATCATTATTATTATTATTAGTAGTAGTAGTAGTAGTAGTAGTAGTAGTAGTATTATCATTATTAGAATTATCATTATTATTACAAATTATTGTTACCATTATTCTTTACCATTATTATCATTATTATTATTATTATTATTATTATTATTATCACTATCATTTTCATAATCATTGTCATTATCATCATTATCACTATTATAATTAGTTTTATCCTTATTAGCATTATCATGATCATCATCTTTTCATTATCATTTTCATTGGTATAATTTTATTATTATTATCATCATTATCATTACTATTATTATTACCATTGTTATCATCATTACTGCTATTAAGATTATTATTATCACTGTTGTTATTATTATTATTGTTGTTGTTGCTGTTATTCTATTTATTAGTATCATCATCTTTGTTATCATTGTTATTATTACCATCATTATTATCATCATTATTATCATTCATGTTATCTTTGTTATTGTTATCATTATTGCTATTATCATTATATCATTATTATTTATTATTATCATCATTTTCATTATCATTATTTTCATGATAATCATTAACTTGATTATAATAATCATCATCATTCTCATAATTACTCATATTATTATCATTATCATTACTCTTATTATTATCATTATTATTATTATTATTATTGTTATCATTATTACCACCACAAAGGAGGTTATATTTTGGTAGCGTTTGTTTGTTTGTTTCTATGTTTGCTGGTTAGGAGGATAACTCAATAGGTTATGGACAGGTTTTTTTTTTTGGGGGGGGAGGGGGGGCAGCGGTGTGTCTTAGCCTAACTTAGATGCCATTTAATTGTGCTAGTGTCCGGATCCAGGAATTTTCAATAAATGGTGATCTAAATCATGATCCAGATCCAGGATTCTTTTAAATGATTGTATTAGTTATCCCTATTATATTATCATTATTTATTATTACCATCATTATCATTATCATTATTTTCATGATGATCATTATCATGATTATAATAATAAGCATTATCATAATTACTTATATTATTATTATTATAATAACAGATATTTATGAAATATTTACCAGAGGTGTGTCTTTGCCCAATTCAGATGCCACACAGCACTCACTCACTTACTTACACGAGGGTAACATTCATTCACACACGCGCGCGGATTCATACATACATACATGCACACGGACACATAGGGTAGGGTGGAGTAGGAAACCCACCTTAAACAAGAACGTTTGCTGTATCTACAGTTTTATATCTAAATATCTGAAACAAATTTTGCTAGATACCTTGTCCAGTGAACTATCAATGCTGAGGTTTTATCAAGGTGATAATATTTCTTAAAAGATAACAAAAGCACCTTTAACCCATGTCTGGGCAAAAGGCGTAGGGGTGGGCTTTTTCCCCCATAATAACATATTTTGCTGTATCAGTAAAACAGCAATACAGAAAATCCTACTTTTTTTAGAACATAAAAAATACGTATTTCATACATTCACAACGTACACCTACTTTACCAATAATTGATATCTTTTTAACTCCTACATGATAATAATTTCAGTGTTGTAAAAGAAAAGTACAGGAGTACTATACATGTAAGAAATCATGAACTAAAATATTCACTTGTACAGATTAATGTGTGACTGCAAACATTGTTTATTGTATGTTCATAGATTCGCAATGATAATCCCCTGTAAGGGTCGGCTTTAACCTGCCGTTCTTATTTAGTTTACTGATGGTAGCGATGGTAGCGTCATAGGTTACTTAAAAATAGTTTATGTATAGTTTGGTGTTGGGAAACACAAGATTTAGGAAAAAAATGTTTTATTTAACGTGAAAAAACACGAACATGAAAGACACGATAAAAAAATAGCATCAAATACAAAATAATGGTAAAAAAAACAGATACTTATGTGGTTGTTGTTGTTGTTCTAATCAGGTCACGAGCTCCGAGCCAACTGTCTGAGGGGCTCAGCAGTTGCTCCGAAGTCAGTTCGTTTTGACTTTTTTATTGTTTCTGATGTTCAAGATACTTTTGATTTTCTTTGTTTCACTTTCAGCATTAATTTTTAATGCATTAAAAAAAATAAAACATTTATATGAAAGAAAAAGAAATACAATCTGCAAATGGTGGCGGGAAGCGAGGACTGCCTTCAAGACGGTCGTTGGTCGTTGCGAGGTGGTTTGCGGTCGTTCCTCGGCTCCTTGAGGGTTAGCGTAGTCTTGGCGGAGCGCGAATTGTGGCGGCGAGTCCCCTAGGCTTCAGAAAAGCTGCCTTACTACACCCCATTCTCTACAAAATTTCAATTAGTTTATTCCGTCTATCAAATAGCCTGTATGAATTGTAGCTTCCTCTCTCTCTCTCTCTCGCTGGCGGTCTGTCGCTCTCTCTCTCTCTCGCTCTCTCTCTCGCTTTCTCTCTCTCTCTCTCTCTCTCTCTCTCTTTCTCGCTCTCTCTTTCTCTCTCTCTCTGTCTCTCTCTCTCTCTCTCTCTCTCTCTCTCTCTCTCTCTCCAACATTTCTTTGTTGTTTTTTGCTTCAACAAAAAATTGAGGAAGGGGTAAAAAGTCCCCTACTAGGTTTTTTTTCCCTCAGCAGTGTAGGCATTTTACCCCAGACGCCATGTTGAATTACATCAACCTCCACTCATATACAACAATACTTTAACGTCTGAATTGCAGTGCAAGGCAAATGAATAGTGGTGATCTAAATCTTGATCCGGATCCAGGATTTTTTTATGACTGTATTAGTTACCCCTATTATCTTAGCGGAGGTATCATACTTCTCATCATCATTATTACTGTTATTATTATTGTTGTTGTTATAAGTATCATTATTCTTGATACAACGATTATCATTATCATTATTATTATTATTATTATTATTATTATTATTACTATTATTATTATTATTATTATTATTATTACTATTATTATTATTATTATTATTATTATTATTATTATTATTATTATTATTATTATCCCTATCACGTCCTCATAGCCACTATCGATGGCCATAATATAGATAATACACAAAAAGACACCTGTCCAAGCTATCAGTGACACAATACACTTACACGAAATGTGCTCAAAGGAGAAATACGCGTGTTGTCCACTTCCCCGACTCGTTTCCACTAAGTTGTTAGTCCAGAACAGTACAAACAGATGTTGCAGATACCCTACATACATAAACATACCTACATAAGAACACACGCATACACACACACAAACACACACGCACACACACATGCACACTACACACACACACACTCACTCACACACGCGCATACACACACACACACACACACAACCACATATGCACACACATACACACATACACACACACGCACATATACAAACACACACACACACACACAATAGGTTAGAAAGGACCTTGTACTAAAAAAAAGATAAGTGCATCTGCTACATAGCCAGTATGGTTTTGCATCTAAAAGGTAATCATTCATATGTGTATCTATTTCACATTTTTATGGGTCACAGACGGACAGGAAGAGAGAGAGAGAGAGAGAGAGAGAGACAGGGAGGGAGAGAGAGAGAGAGAGAGAGAGAGAGAGAGAGAGAGAGAGAGAGAGAGAGAGAGAGAGAGAGAGAGAGAGAGAGAGAGAGAGTGCCGCCGTGTCCGAAAGCGTCAACACACGGCCCTCTATAGCACTGACGGCAGATCCTGTGCTTTTGTCGCCGAGAACAAAGCCATGTGTGCGGGATAGCTTGCTCCGTAATGCTTGAGAAAGTCCATATCATACTCTGAAGTGATTATGATTTACTAATGCACTGGACGTAAACACAATTTGTTACAACTGTTCATGTGTGTGTGTGTGGATTTGTATATATATATGTGTGTGTGTGTGTGTGTAGATACTCACAAGGTGTGCAGTATATTTACAATTAAAATTACAGATCTGGCACAATGAAAAAAAATATATATATAATAATGATAAAACAAATCAGAATATTGCAAAATCCTTCAGCCTTGTCAGCTGACTGAAACTAAATAGCGAGGGACGCGGAAAGGTACCAGGAAATTCAACATGACCAAACAAAATAAACGCAGGGAAAGGATGGTAGTTTAAAGACATAAAGGAAACGGGGGCACAGAGCATAAAATGTTTACCTTGCAAAGCATGAGAATAGAAACTGCAGCGAACACGGAACAAGGTCATTAAGGCATTAATACGGCGTCTTCATACGGCGGTGAAACTTACTGATAGAAAATCATGCAACAATTAGGAATGGCGAGGATGTGCGCTCGAGCCAAAAGAAACGAACCGAGAACGATTAATTCCAGGAAGCAAGATGTACAATTTATTATTTGGTATTTAGAGAAGGTATGATGTCGATTCATCGGTTATGGTTCGTGACGTGTTGTCATTCGTACATATTTCAACATTCATTTACAATTGGAACGTTGAGATCACCATAACAAAACTCGCAAACAGGAAGAATATATAACAATAAATAGAAGATAAGAAAAAAATCTAAATGAGACACTTAATATCGCAGTAATTCCTTTCTTTTCTCGGAATACATACATACATACATACATACATGCATAATTACATACCTACATAAATATATACACAAATATATACATACATAAATACATAAATAAATAAATGAATACATGCAGACATCTATCCATAAATTGATACAGACATAGGTAGCGTGTAGATCAAATTAATAAATATATTTAAAGAACAAATGAGCATAATGAATTTCTTTCCACATTTATCAATTCCTTCTCGAGATGTAAATTAGGAGAGAGCATCAGGAATACAGTTTACCCAAAGCTCTCTGTAGTTTATAAGTGATTTCTCCGTGGTTTATAAGTGAGCTCTCCGTAGTTTATTTTATAAGTAAGCTCTCTATAGTTTATAAGTAGGCTCTTCGTTGTTTATAAGTGTTCTCCGTAGTTTATAAGGGAGCTCTTCGTACTTTATGAGTAGGCTCTTCGTAGTTTATAAGTAAGCTCTCCGTAGTTTATAAGTGAGCTCTCCGTAGTTTATAAGTGAGCTCTCCGTAGTTTATAAGGGAGTTCTCCGCAGTTTATAAGTAAGCTCTCCGTAGTTTATAAGTAAGCTCTCCGTAGTTTATAAGGGAGTTCTCCGCAGTTTATAAGTAAGCTCTCCGTAGTTTATAAGTGAGCTCTCCGTAGTTTATAAGTGAGCTCTCCGTAGTTTATAAGTAAGCTCTCCGTAGTTTATAAGTAAGCTCTCCGTAGTTTATAAGTAAGCTCTCCGTAGTTTATAAGTAAGCTCTCCGTAGTTTATAAGTAAGCTCTCCGTAGTTTATAAGTAAGCTCTCCGTAGTTTATAAGTAAGCTCTCCGTAGTTTATAAGTGAGCTCTCCGTAGTTTATAAGTAAGCTCTCCGTAGTTTATAAGTAAGCTCTCCGTAGTTTATAAGTAAGCTCTCCGTAGTTTATAAGTGAGCTCTCCGTAGTTTATAAGTAAGCTCTCCGTAGTTTATAAGTAAGCTCTCCGTAGTTTATAAGTAAGCTCTCCGTAGTTTATAAGTAAGCTCTCCGTAGTTTATAAGTAAGCTCTCCGTAGTTTATAAGTAAGCTCTCCGTAGTTTATAAGTAAGCTCTCCGCAGTTTATAAGTAAGCTCTCCGTAGTTTATAAGTGAGCTCTCCGTAGTTTATAAGTGAGCTCTCCGTAGTTTATAAGGGAGTTCTCCGCAGTTTATAAGTAAGCTCTCCGTAGTTTATAAGTAAGCTCTCCGTAGTTTATAAGTGAGCTCTCCGCAGTTTATAAGTAAGCTCTCCGCAGTTTATAAGTAAGCTCTCCGTAGTTTATAAGTGAGCTCTCCGTAGTTTATAAGGGAGTTCTCCGCAGTTTATAAGTAAGCTCTCCGTAGTTTATAAGTGAGCTCTCCGTAGTTTATAAGTAATCTCTCCGTAGTTTATAAGTAAGCTCTCCGTAGTTTATAAGTGAGCTCTCCGCAGTTTATACGTAAGCTCTCCGCAGTTTATAAGTAAATTCTCCGTAGTTTATAAGTGAGCTCTCCGCAATTTATAACTGAGCTCTCCGTAGTTTATAAGTGAGTTCTCCGCAGTTTATAAGTAAGCTCTCCGTAGTTTATAAGTGAGCTCTCCGTAGTTTATAAGTGAGCTCTCCGTAATTTATAAGTAAGCTCTCCTCAGTTTATAAGTAAGCTCTCCGCAGTTTATAAGTAAGCTCTCCGTAGTTCATAAGTAAGCTCTCCGTAGTTTATAAGTAAGCTCTCCGTAGTTTATAAGGGAGTTCTCCGCAGTTTATAAGTAAGCTCTCCGTAGTTTATAAGTGAGCTCTCCACAGTTTATAAGTGAGCTCTCCGTAGTTTATAAGTGAGCTCTCCACAGTTTATAAGTAAGCTCTCCTCAGTTTATAAGTAAGCTCTCCGTAGTTTATAAGTGAGCTCTCCGCAGTTTATAAGTGAGCTCTCCGTAGTTTATAAGTGAGCTCTCCACAGTTTATAAGTAAGCTCTCCGCAGTTTATAAGTAAGCTCTCCGTAGTTTATAAGTGAGCTCTCCGCAATTTATAACTGAGCTCTCCGTAGTTTATAAGTGAGCTCTCCGCAGTTTATAAGTGAGCTCTCCGTAGTTTATAAGTGAGTTCTCCGCAGTTTATAAGTAAGCTCTCCGTAGTTTATAAGTGAGCTCACCGTAGTTTATAAGTGAGCTCTCCGCAATTTATAAGTAAGCTCTCCGCAGTTTATAAGTAAGCTCTCCGTAGTTTATAAGTGAGCTCTCCGTAGTTTATAACTGAGCTCTCCGCAGTTTATAAGTAAGCTCTCCGTAGTTTATAAGTGAGCTCTCCGTAGTTTATAAGTGAGCTCTCCGCAATTTATAAGTAAGCTCTCCGTAGTTTATAAGTGAGCTCTCCGTAGTTTATAAGTGAGCTCTCCGCAATTTATAAGTAAGCTCTCCGTAATTTATAAGTGAGCTCTCCGCAGTTTATAAGTAAGCTCTCCGTAGTTTATAAGTGAGCTCTCCGCAATTTATAAGTAAGCTCTCCGCAGTTTATAAGTATGCTCTCCGTAGTTTATAAGTGAACTCTCCGTAGTTTATAAGTAAGCTCTCCGTAGTTTATAAGTGAGCTCTCCGCAGTTTATAAGTAAGCTCTCCGTAGTTTATAAGTAAGCTCTCCGCAGTTTATAAGTAAGCTCTCCGTAGTTTATAAGTGAGCTCTCCGCAATGTATAAGTAAGCTCTCCGCA
>NC_091562.1:14986378-14996378 GCF_042767895.1 Penaeus vannamei
AACACTGTAGACCGCCTGGGAGTAGCGTAGCCATGACCTTGAACCGACTCGTGAGGCTGCTAGATGTCACCATATGCGCGTTTGCCGTAGGTATATTGCACTGTTTTTTGACACATTTTCTCATTAAGTCTCATTGTTGGTAGTTAAGTTCGAGACTATTTGGTGCTTTAATCTTGCTATAAAGTTAGTTGATTTTCTCCAGACTTCGTGTTCTTGGAATTAACTCGAGAACGGCGCTGAAGTGCAACATTTTTTTCTCTCTCTCTCCCACTCTTTTTTATGCTTTTCTGAATACATGAAGCCAGCACCAAATTGCTAAATACTGTTGTTCGCTTATCCGCAACAACCTTCAACAAAGTGACAATAAAAATGGGAACAAAAAAAAAAAAAAAATTATCTTCAAGAGTTTCCTTTCATTCTTTCGTTCGCTTTCCAGAAGGCGAGGGACTGACGCCGGCGGTTCGGTGTTCAGCGACGGTGAATACGTACGTTGGACATTCATAATTACTCAGGTCACAAGCGTAACACTCCGCGGGAAGTGAAAAATACCGCCAAATTACGAACTCAACCCCTCACACACACCCCTTCCCTCCCTCCCTCTTCTTTCACCCTTCCCTCCTTCCCCCCTTCTTCCTTTCTCCCCTTCCCACCTTCTCCCCCTTCCTTCCTTCCCCCCTCCCCTCCCCCTTTCATTCTTCTCTCCCTCGTGTATTCCCTCCTTTCCCCCTTCGCTTCTTCCTCCCTCTTTGTTTTCCCCCTTCAGCCCTCCCTCTCCCCCCCCTCCCCCCTGCCACCCTCTTCCCCCACTCTTCTTTCTTCGAGAAAAGAAGTCGGCTAATGGGGGAGGGAGGGGGAAGGAAGGGGGAGGAGGTGGGGAAGAGGGGGAGCTGAGGTTATTGCGTAGTTGATGTGTCATTTACTGTTGAGTAGGGGGGGAGGGGGTAATTTTGAGCGAGGGGGAGAAGCGTCGAAGAAGAAAGAGGAAACAGAAGAGAACAGAGAGGGAAGAAAAGACGCCATGGCGAGAGGGAGGGAGGGAGGGGCCGCCTTGTTCAGCAGGGAGGGTCACAGTTATAAATCAGAAATGCAAAAGTATTGAACATGAATAATGTTGATTATAAAGATAAAAATGATAATGACGATGATGATGGAGATGATGATGATGATAATAACGTATAATGATGAAAAATTTACATGACGATAAAAACATCAGTAATGACAGAAATCACAATAAAAAGAATAAAAAAAAATCATGATTATCATAATGATAATATTAAAACTATGAATGGTTCAATAATTATAATACAAAACATAATGATGATAAAAAGTATTTAATGTAATGACATGATAAATAATGATACATATTGATAAGCACTATAACAATTAACATCTAATAATAATAACCTAATAGCAATCCACATTATTGATAATCCAAGCAATACGCAGTGATAATCATATTGATGACAAAAAGAATAACAAAAACCAATGAACAATTGTTGATGATGAGTGAAGTAATAAATGACAACAACAAATCCAAGTAATAATAAGTTAAATAATATAAATAACAATAATAATGAATAATACTACTACCAGTTAACAATGCAACAACACAATGCCAATAATTATAATGAAGAACAATAATGAAAATGGTTAATGGCTAATGAAATAATGTTATTAAAAAAACACAGCAATGCCAAATGGCCGCCATTAATTAAAACGCTAAAGCAATAAAGTTAATAATGCCAACAATTACTACAATAATGAACAACAGTCTATTATAACAACAGCAAAGCTAAAACCAAATGATAATATTAATGAAACTGGAAACTTAATAAAGATAATGAATAATGAAAGCAAATACTTAATAATAACGATAAACAACAAATAATTAAATAATAATACATAAATTGATAGTTTGGCAATTAAATAATGTCTAACATTTAATGAATAATGATAATTAATCATCAATGAAAACAATAATAATTGATAACTTTCAATTAATGAAAATTATATATATAATTATGATCCAAAAATAAATCAAGTAATCTTAAACATACCCATATTTATATGATTATTTTTCCATTATTAAAACTGATTAAAATCATTACTCATTGTATTGATAATACTGATGATAATAATGCTATTGATAGTAATAATGATAATAATAATAATAATGATAGCAATAACAACAAGAAATGATGAAAATACTATCATCATTTATTTATACAAAGATATCAATTAATTGCTGCTAGCAATAATAATAATACCAATTTATTAAATTAATAACAATAGGCCTAATAATAATTGATAATAATGGGATGATTTCACATTGATGACAATGTCAATAATGATAATAATGCACTAATAATAATGAATAATAATAATAATAAATAAAAACAAATACTTTTATCATCATCATTTAATGTTAATGATTAATAATAATCCAGATTGATTAATATTAATGAACGCACAATAATAGTAATATTAATTGATAATTCATGTTTTTGAGTTATTAATGAATGAATTGAGTGAGTGAAAATCTTCTGATGAAACTGATGGGATAAAGTTAATGAATGAGTAAAAATGAATGATAATGATAATACAATAATGAATGTAATTCACAAGAAATGAATAACAATGAATAGTGCGTATAATGATAAAGAAAACTAAAAGAAAACATTACGTTTTAAATAATTAAGAAAGTAATAATTATTAAGTTGACAATATTAAACGACAATTATTAATAATAATAATTAAATTAATAATAATTAAATAAATTAAATAATAAATTAAAGAAATTAATTAAATTGGTTTTTCACTAATAATAATAATAAATTAATGGCTAATTAAAGTAATAATATTAATTAATTTAATAATAAATTAATAATTAAAATAATAATGAATAATTTGATGGCTAAATAATTAATAATTAATGCTAATAATTAATTAATAATTAATATTAAATTAATAACAACAATTAATAGTAATAAATAAACAAGTAAGGAAATATTAATAAATAATTAATCCAGCAGCAATTAAAAGATAATAATTAACTAAATAAGATGCTAATAATAATTATTCATAAGCAATAAATATGTTGAGTAATATTCATGAATCCATTTACTACTATTAATTAATGATTGGACAATGGTATTATTAATATTAACAATAATATTATTAAATAATAATACCAATTAATAATAATAATGCTAATTAAATAAATTAATAAATAATAAACAACTAAATGGGTTAAATTAATAAATAGCTAATGAACCATAACAATTAAAACTAATGTTAACAACAGTAAATTAGCAACCAAATGTTACAATAATAATTAAATAATTAAATTGACAATTAACAACTATTAACAATAAACATTAATAATGAATAATAATAAATTAACAATTAACAATGAAGCAATTATAATAATAACAATAACGATAAATTAAATAATAAAAAATTATTAATAAACTAAAATTGCAACATTCATTATAATCTATCATTGCCATTGCTATTACTAATAGTAATGGTAAAAACACAATTGATGATAAGAATAAAAAGATAATGATAACAGGTAATAACGGCATTACTAATGATATAAACTCCAAAAAAAAATCATCATCAATGCAATGCACCATTGATTAATTATAATGATAACTAAACTGACAATTAATCGTAATTACATTAATTAATAATAAGTTAGTGCAAACAATTAATAATAGCCAATATTGATTAAAATAATTAATAATAAAACAAATAAATGAATTACAATATAGATAAATGTTAATAATAATAAATAATAATAATAAATGCTAATAATAAAAATGAATAATAATAAACAAAAAAATGAATAATAATGATAATGATGCAATACTGTAATAAATTTTTTGAAAAATAGTTAATAATAAAGAAAGAATAATAATAAATAATAATAATAATAATTAATAATATATAATAATAATAAGAAGTTAATAAAATAATAATGATAAAGTTAAAAATATGATAATGATAAATAAGAATGAAAGTAACAACAATAAAAAATGCACTAAATGGTACCAATGATAAAACAATAATAATAGCTTATACTAAGTTAATTGATAAAAATAGCTTAATAATAATAATAATGATAATAATTTATTATTATTATTAATAATTTGATAATAATCATACTAATAACAATAATAATATTAAACATCTAATGACCTTAATAATTGGAATGAACAGATAATTACTGATGATTAATACTGATAATAAATTAATAATTTTCAATAATTAATAATGCTAATTAATAATAATAATAATAATAAATGCTAATAATACCAAGAATAATGAAGTAATTAAATTTATTATTAAATAATAATGAGCTAAACTTTCTAAATAACAATAATCACACAATGTTCACTAAATAGTAATCAACATCAATCACATCAAACATTAAACGCATACAGCAATAATAATAATAATAATAGAAATAGATAATAATAATAATAACAACAATATTGATAACAACTAATAAACATAACAACAGTGGTAAACGGCACCCAACAATGGTCCAAACCAAAACAGCCTGATAATGACAATGAAATAGTGACGATAATTAATTAAATTAATTATAATGATAATAATGATGATAACAATGATAATAATAATAAAAATTACAATGATAAAGCCACATCAAATCTATTTGTTGTTTCTCGAATACTTTTCAGGAAAAAAATGGAGAAACAGGGCGATATTTTTTAATCGCAAAAAGTCTGAGGTAAAGATGTAGGCTTTACAGAAATTTAAAAATAACAGAATTATTCAAGATTTCTGCTTTTCATGGCACGTTTTGTGTAATATCTCGTCCTTTAATCTAATACTACAATTCCGAGTAAAGAACATTGTTTTTAATCAATCTATGCGTGTTGTATTTACTATTATTATTGTAGTTTTTGTTTTGTATGATGCATTCCAAAGATTGATAAGCAAGTAACACAGAAAAAGCGTACCCAAAATCCTGTAGTGGTTTCTGGTTCGGCTTATTATCATTATTATTATTATTAGTATCATCATCAGCATTAATATTATTATCATTATTATTATTATTATTATTATTATTATTATTATTATTATTATTATTATTATTATTATCAAAATGCAAGAAATTGAAGCGGCGAATCCGAGAAGCAATAAATGGAATTGGTGTGGCCTAATGATTTTAATAATAAAGATAGTAATGATAATAACAGTAATGATAATAATATCCATAATAATAATACTGATAATAATCATGATAATACTACTAAAATAACGATAACAATAGCAATGATACTGATAATAATAATGGCAGTAATTGTTATTATTGTTATTATATTAATGATAATATTAAAAACAATGATGATAATAATAATAAGAACAACAGCAATAATAGTATTAGCAGTCATAAAAGTAATAATCCGGTGACGTCCGTAAACATGATAATAATAATAGTTACCCCTATACCCAACGCAATAGGGGTAACTGATGCAATCATTTAAAAAATCTATCTATTATTAAAGTTAAGGCGGAGGTAATAATAATAACAATAATAATAATAACACAAATGATAATAATAACTATAATATTAATGATAACTTCTAGAAGGACTCGGAGATCGCATAACCCGAATAGGAATAACTGATGCATCATTTAAAAAAAAGTTTGAACTGGATCAAGATTTGATGGCATCTAAGAGAGGCCAAGACACACCCATGGTAAAAATTTCATAAAAATCTGTTCATGATCCGGCTCACCACCAAAATTTAATGGCATCTAAGTTAGGCTTAGGCACATGTGAAATTTTTTGAGTTATCCTGCTAACCAACTGTCATACAAACAAACTAACCAATGCTACGAAAAGCATAACCTCCCTGGCGGAGGTAACAGTAGCAATAATGATAATAATGATTAAGAAAATGATAATAACGATAACGATGATAATGTTTTAAAAACAAAACAATATTTGCATATATATGTGTGTGTGTGTGTGTGTGTGTGTGTGTGTGTGTGTGTGTGTGTGTGTGTGTGCGTGTGTGTGTGTGTGTGTGTGTGTGTGTGTGTGTGTGTGTGTGTGTGTGTGCGTATGTGAAAGCGAAAACGCGAAAAGCAGCGCCGCGCCGGGCATGAGCGCCGCCAACGCGCGCCGCCGCCGCCGCCCCGCGTCTCCCGCCGGCGTCCCCGGCGAACCGAGCCGGCGCTGCGCCACCTGCGGCGCTGAGCCCATCTACTCGCTCTTTATTACGCATGCATTCTATCTGCGTTCATTAGGCGCTGATTAATCCTAAACAGTAACTCAGACTGCGGGGAACAGATGGCCCTAATCGAATGCATTGCGTTGTATCAGATTGCACGTGCACGCCCTGCATGATGTTGCTAACCTCTGGGTGCATCGCCAGTGCACTCACACCCACGCAGATGCACATGCACGCCCGAGCATGAGCGTCTAAGCACGTAACTGCTCACATGCACGTCCATGCTTATGTACACAAAGGCAGTCAAGCACGGCTTTACTGAACACTCCCACGCGAACGAATCCTCGCCGGCAGAATCCCAATCGCACGGACGCCTAGATCGAAATCCTTAATGAGTTCACACTTACACATCCTCGGGCACGCTCGCTTGCTGACACACACGCGCATTCTTTCAACAGTCACACTATGTAGACAATCATAAACTAACAAACACACACTTGTACACACTTACTCACAGACTCTCCAGTGTACCCAAGTTCACTCTCAGTCACGTAAGCCCTGATCGCCCACGTCCTTTAACTTTCCTTTGTATAAATCCCCAAAAGCACATGGGTCTGTCGCCGAGGCATTGCAAACCACCTGGATTAAGTAATCACCAAGTGCAGATTACCCGTCAGGCAAACGGTGTATGGAAAAGAAACATAAAAACAAAAACAAAAGTCACACTGCCTGGCGAGATTTCATAAGAATCTGAAAGAAACATGAGGTCTGTTCTCCCACGAAACCCTCAATTTGCAATATGTTGCGCTATCAGGATAATATTAACTGAGGTAACGATTACGTAGCGACTCCATAAGGAACGAAACAGATCTATTGTGACGGATTTGTCATCCCTATTGTTATTATAATAATGAGGATCATTATCATGGGAATAAGAAATAACAACAATAACGTTGCCTCTATTGATGCTACTAATGATTAAGAAAATAATTATGCGGATGATTAAAAGGTATTGACATTGATACCAACAATTATGCTGATGATATTAGTGACAATTATTCTTGGCATTATCATTATCTGACCGTCAGCATTTTCACATTATCAACAATATTGTTGAAATAATTATTACTGCTGTATATTTATCCTCAGACTATTGCCGTTTTCCATATTTATTCATATAATCACCATCAGTCTATATTATAATAATCTAATATCCTCACTACCCTTACGGATATTGTGATTTGTTTTCAAATGTCTGAACGTGTCCGTGCGAAGTGCATTTTCTTTCCTTTTTTCTAATATCTACACGTGCTTTAAATTTGGAGTTTATGGTCTGCTCTCTCCTAGCAAACGACCGTGTTCATTTCTTCATTTTAATTTGTTGCGGCAAATCAAAAGGATAATTAAAAATCTACTTTCATCGTATTATCATCACCCTTAATTTTTTGAGGATTACATAAAAAGAACGCCACACTCGAGTCATACTCATTTCATTCCGCTCCGGCAATCGTCGCAGGAACGCCGCTCCGGCCATCCTCCCTCGTGATTGCGCTCTGCAGTGACTGAGGAGGAGGGACTCGAACCGTGAAATGACAGTGAAAAATAACGACGAAGAACGGCAGTACCAGCTGCTCACTGCGACGACCCGACCCCGACACCTTCTTCCTACCCACCCCCCACCCCTTCTCCCCCCCACCCCCCAACCCTCTCTCCCTCCCCCCTCCCCCTGGCGCTTGTTTCACTGCTTACGTCACACTCCACTTATGAGCCACAGACGCACTTGTCTCTGTTCCTTGCTTCTGCTTTCGGTTTATTTGTTCTTGTCTCGTCTCCTTTTCCTCTTGAACCACTCCCTTCTCTTTCCGTCTGCGTCTTTTATTACTGCTGTTGCTATTTCTTTCTTGGGTTTCTTTTTATTTTTTCTTCTCTATCATACGCGCACACGTACACATGCGCATACAAATATACGCACATAGATACATACATGCATATATACATATATACATACACACACAACGATACATACATACACACACAAGCACTAACAAACAAAGACATGGGCTAATCTGCAGACATAAATACTCAGAGACATTCATGACATGTACGTGTGTGGATCTCCGTCGCTCCAAATCAGAGAGCGAAAGGAAAGGCTAAAGATAAACGATGGTTTGATTCGATGACGTCAGAAGGGTGGAAGGTCGCGATAAACAAGACTCCGACATGTTGTGTCTCAACTCGTGTGTTTTGTAAAGGCTTCGATTTAGCAGCAACCAAGGCGATCACTATTCTAATGAGGAAAAGTTTTTTTTTCTCTGATATATATCTATGCATCAAGTACAATCTCGAAGCACACTGATCCAAAGAATCCCACAAGCATCCACATGGAAAGTCTTCCCGACCGGCAAAAGGAAAAGAAGAGAAAAATGTGCGGAACAAAAGCGCGCACAGCCGGGGCCCCGAACGCATTCAGCGCGAACGGAAACGCCGCCAAGAGAATCCAAGACGATTCAGAGTCCAAGCGAACGAGGGAGACTTGACGCACTTTACGCGTGTAACTCGGGATTGCAGGTCTAGACAGACAAACGAGGCCCCGTGTGCATAATGGCATGAAATTGGTAGATCTTCCTCCGTCCTGGCAGCGCTGAACGCGAATTTGGGGTGCGGTTACAGGGGCTATTTCCTGTGCATGGGGCGGCGAGTTCGGGTGCTGCTGCGAGCGAGGGGGGGGGTGACCGTCGCCCCTTGGTGCTGGTTGCGGTGCTGACGGCGATGATGACTTGGCTCCTTATGGCGATGGGGGCGTTGTTCCTTGCACTTGGGGGGCGAGCGTGGGGGCGAGCGTTGATGCGGGGGAGTGGGAGGGGAGGGAGGAAACTGAGATTGAATTTGCGATGTTTAAGAGTACTCCCGCCGACGGCGATGAACACAAAAATCATAGTGATCACTGGCGCAAAGAGAACGAAATCACGGGGCCCGCTTGGGGGGAAAAGAGCGGACTCATCGGAAGCCGCGGCCGGGACCCAAGCGCAGCGAAGCTAAAAGCATTCAGATCCCGAGATGGAACGCCACCCCTTCGCCAAACCAAATGCTGATCCCCGAGCTGTCAATAGAAGCCAAGGAGGGCCCCGCGGCTCCGTCGAGGCTGATCACTTCGTCTTTGGCTAAGGTAATATATGGAACCACAAGCGTGACCTTCGCATTGGCTGTTGTGAGATTAAGGGGCTGTTGGTACATGTGATTGATGGTGATGATTGGTTCCTATTGTTGGTAATCACATGTGGGGGTGATTATAGAGGTGTAGCTGTTGGGATTTGATGATTAGGTGTGTCGCTCTTCTTCGCATTATATGGTTCCTGTCATCTTTTTTAATATTATATTTGTCGCTGTTGTCAGTAGTGGTTTATGGGCTTGGTGTGTGCTCTCCGATTTCTCGTTTTCAATCGTTTGTGGTTTGTGGCAAGTGTAGAAATTGTATGTTACAGTGTCCGGCAAAAGGTGTCTGGGGAAGATCTTTTAATGCTGAAATGGTCTACTGAGCCGTAAGTTGATATGCAAATCTGTTCAAAAACTCGTGGTTGTTTATGGTAACTTAGACACTATCGACCGCCCGTAACATCAATAAGACAAGATCGCTCACATTGAAAGCTGATGAAAACAAATGCCTTTATACCCTTATTCAGTCAGCAGACACTAAACATTCTTCAGGATTCAAGGATGGTTTAATGATATAGGATTGGCAGCTGACGTAAACACGATAACAATTTACGCAACCGAAAATATTGGTAAGA
>NC_091562.1:15013878-15016378 GCF_042767895.1 Penaeus vannamei
GTTACTTCTCACAGTAATTTTTTTCCTCTTTTTTTCTTTCTTTTTTTTACCATGCTGTCACTTACCATCTCGTATCTTAGGAAATTGCAGAAGTTGCTGGAATTCCTGTTTCATTGATGACCCTTCCTGCGATCGTCCACTTCCCAGCACAATATTAAGAATTCATATATCCTGATGCCTCCAAGAATGGCTTTACGTTTACAATGGGGCTTCTTTTCACTTATTCAGTAATACATGCTTCTTTTAACTTAGCTTTGGCTTACCCATTGGATCAATATTTTACGTTTGTTCTCGTAATTGTGACAGCGCGTTCGGAACAATATTTTCCGTCAGAAATGTTACATATTACAATGTTTGCCCTCTTTATATTTTAATCTAACAATACAGATTGCTATTTGAAGAAAAAAAAGGTATTTACAAAAATCATATATAATATCAATTCATCAATCTAAGATCAAAACTTATACACCTCACCATGTCATGTCTAATACTTATCGATGTCCGAGATTATTGCGATAATGACTAGTACATTGTGCGTTTTCTTATCGGTCAGTATTGAGAATATGATGTTTGCAGGCCGTTGAGGAATACATTTTCCTTCACACATACATACGAGGGAGAAAACGAGAGGGTGAGAGAGAGAGAGAGAGAGAGAGAGAGAGAGAGAGAGAGAGAGAGAGAGAGAGAGAGTGGGAGAGGGAGAGGGAGAGGGAGAGGGAGAGGGAGAGGGAGAGGTAGAGAGAGTGGGAGGGAGAGAGGGAGAGAGAGAGAGAGAGAGAGAGAGAGAGAGAGAGAGAGAGAGAGAGAGAGAGAGAGAGAGAGAGAGAGAGAGAGAGAGGGAGAATGAGAGACAGAGAGAGAGAGAGAGAGCGAGAGAAATAGAGAATAACGAAGGCGCACCTAGACTGCCATTAAACCTTTGAATAGGCAGACCTTAAGCAGACTTAAACGTGTATTCATACTTTTCGACGTAAGCAAAGGGGTACTTGTAAATATGTAAATATTTTTACATACCACTGAAAGCCTAAGGTAGCCTCCATCTCTTCGGAGAGAAGATTTTTATTATTATTATTATTATTATTATTATTATTATTATTATTATTATTATTTATTTGTATATTTTAATTTATTAATATTATTATTTTTGCTAATGGGATTTATATATATATATATATATATATATATATATATATATATATATATATATATATATATATATATATATATATGTATATATATGTATATATATATATATATATATATATATATATATATATATATATATATATATATATATATATATATATATATATATATATATATATATATATATATATACTTTACGCCATTCCAAAGCATTTAGAAATAGAAATCTGTTATAGATAACAATTTATAAGGATACCATAGTATCTGCTAGTTACGTGTTATCCACTTTTTTTTCTTTACTATTATCATTTTCCTTTGAAATTATTATCGTCACCGTCTTTTCCAAATGCGTCTTCGTCCAGAATGAAGGATCGTTTGTGTTTGTTTTCATTTTCTCTTGTTGTTGTTTAGTTTTGTTCTTGTGTGTTCTCTCCTCTGTCCTCTCTTTCTTGTCTTTTCTTCTCTCTGTTTGTTTATCCGTCTCCTTGTCATTTCTTTCACCATTATCCATTTCCAACTCTTCCCTTCTCATATGTTTTGTTTTGTTTTTGTTTTTTTTTATTTTTTCCATTCCCTTTTTTTCTATCCCTTTGCTTCCATTTCTTCCTCGAATTGTATCTCCTCGCTCCCTCTCCTCCCTTTCACCCTATTATTTCTACCCCCCCCCCCAATTATTCATCCTACGTGTCTCCTACTTTCTTTTCCTCCTTTCTCCACTTCCCTCATTCTTTTCCTCCTACTTTTCTCCATCTCCCTCATTCTTTTCCTCCTTTCTCCACCTCCCTCATTTTTTTCCTCCTCTTTTCTCCACCCCTCTCATTCTTTTCCTCCTCCTTTCCCCATTTCCCTCATTCTTTTCCTCCTACTTTCTCCATCTCCCTCATTCTTTTCCTCCTTTCTCCATCTCCTTCATTCTTTTCCTCCTCCTTTCTCCATCTCCCTCATTCTTTCCCTCCTCCTTTCTCTACCTCCCTCATTCTTTTCCTCTTACTTCCTTTCCTCCTTTCTTCGCCTCCCTCATTCTATTCCTCCTCCTTTCTCCACCTCCCTCATTATTTTCCTCCTCCTTTCTCCACCTCCCTCATTATTTCCCTCCTCCTTTCTCCACCTCCCTCATTATTTTCCTTCTCCTTCCTCCACCTCCCTCATTCTTCTCCTCCTCCTTCCTTACCTCCTTTCTCCACCTCCCTCATTCTTCCCCTCCTACTTTCTCCACCTCCCTCATTCTTCCCCTCCTACTTTCTCCACCTCCCTCATTTTTCCCTCCTTCCTTACCTCCTCTCTCCACCTCCCTCATTCTTTTCCTCCTTCCTCCCTCACACCCCTTAACCCGCCCCTTCGCCCTGACCCTCAT
>NC_091562.1:15021378-15023878 GCF_042767895.1 Penaeus vannamei
CCTGAAAAAAATCCATGCATCCATTAATAAATCAAAACTAATAAAACGAACCTAGGCTACTAGAGAAACAATTTCTTTCTTTATATCAACACCGGAAAATGTGATAGAGGTGGCATGATCAGAGACTTAAGTGTGATTTCAAGATCCAACTACAAGAAGCTAGTGAAAGTTATTCAGCATAAACTGCTACACGTAGAGAGAGAGAGAGAGAGAGAGAGAGAGAGAGAGAGAGAGAGAGAGAGAGAGAGAGAGAGAGAGAGAGAGAGAGAGAGAGAGAGAGAAAGAAAGAAAGAAAGAAAGAAAGAAAGAAAGAAAGAGAAGACCAAAGTTGAACAACACTACCCTTGTATATGTATATGAGAGTGAGAGAGAGAGAGAGAGAGAGAGAGAGAGAGAGAGAGAGAGAGAGAGAGAGAGAGAGAGAGAGAGAGAGAGAGAGAGAGAGAGAGAGAGAGAGACTGATAAAGAAAGAGAGAGAGAGAGAGAGAGAGAGAGAGAGTGAGAGAGAGAGAGAGAGAGAGAGAGAGAGAGAGAGAGAGAGAGAGAGAGAGAGAGAGAGAGAGAGAGGAAGAGAGAGAGAGAGAGAGAGAGAGGAAGAGAGAGAGAGAGAGAGGAAGAGAGAGAGAGAGAGAGAGCGTAAAAGAAAAGGAGACTGAGAAAGAAAGAGAGAGAGAGAGAGAGAGAGAGAGAGAGAGAGAGAGAGAGAGGGAGGGAGAGAAAGAGAGAGAGAGAGACTGAGAAAGAAAGAGAGAGAGAGAGACTGAGAGAGAGAGAGAGAGAGAGAGAGAGAGAGAGAGAGAGAGAGAGAGAGAGAGAGAGAGAGAGAGAGAGAGAGAGAGAGAGAGAGAGAGAGAGAGAGAGAGAGAGAGAGAGAGAGAGAGAGAGAGAGAGAGAGAGAGAGAGAGAGAGAGAGAGAGAGAGAGAGAGAGAGAGCGAGAGCGAGAGGAGAGAGAGAGAGAGAGAGAGAGAGAGAGAGAGAGAGAGAGATAGTGAGAGAGAGACTGAGAAAGAAAGAGAGAGAGAGAGAGAGAGAGAGAGAGAGAGAGAGAGAGAGAAGACCTAAGTTGAACAACACTACCCTTGTATATGATGTGCATTAAACCTTATGTTCATTTCGTGAAGATTACTATCAAATACCTGATCGTGTGTACTGGTAAATCCAAGAGAGATTAATTCATTGTCATTTCAGAGACAGAAAAACAGAAAGAAAAACTAAGTCACGGTCAGAATTGTAAATAAATAAATAAATAAATAAACATGGCAAAAACGTCCGATCGTCTAGGAAGAGGGATGCGTTGCAGAATGAAATACACTTAATTAAATGCGTGTCTTTGGCAAATTGTTGCAAATGGCAGAAATGAGGCGGTAGATGCGTCTCAAAAAGCGATCCGCCCGATAAACCTGCACGATATGCACTTCCTGATTACGTAAGTGAAGGTAGCATATCCTCGAGGTATTTTGATTTCTGTCAATATCTTATCAATATGGGTGTTTTCCGCGATTCCCTGACTTTGTAGCCAAGCCGTGCATGTTCACTGCGATGAATAATAGCACCATGCGTGGCGTCTACACAAAGGACAGCGCAAACATTGCAGTGCGGGCGATGTGGCTAATAAATTTTGAATAGTTCAGGAAACCTTTTAACGTGGTGTAGCCAAGCCTGATTAATAATATGTATATATATATGCACACACACACACACACACACACACACACACACACACACACACACACACACACACACACACACACACACACACACACACATATATATATGTATATATATCTATGTATGTATGTATATAATTATCAACATTATCACCATCGTTTATGACTGTTTGTAATATGATAAATGTTATCACTATTATCATTGATTATATCGGAGCACTAAACTGCCGAACGACATCGCCCGAGCTATGCAAGTCCCAACGCAATTGCTCTACATGATGCTGATGACGATAGTAATGACAACAATAATGGTTAAACTGAGAAACGTCACAACAACTATATTACCAATATCCAATAATCTTCTCAAATGAATAATAAATGCGATATGAAGACGAGACGCGCATTCCAGCTATAGTTCAGTGCTCTGGTTTCGGGTAAAGTTACTAGTAAGTACAAATACGTTGTAAATTATGACTAATTTGAGCCATGAATACTTTGATCGCCCTTTATCTTTTCGCCGAATAATCTGTCTCTCGGTTTACATGAACCGAGAACTTTTGAAATTAGGACATTAACAATCTGGTCATGCAGTGATATGTCAAATAATTTTCCTGACTCTTGCAACTGTGCGTCTTGCTTAATATTATACCGTAAGAAAAATAAATTTCTCTCGTCATGAATGCTCTAATGTTAATGAACAACATGCAATGTCTGTATTTCACTTCCGGATTCTGTTATTTTGTTACAGCGATGCACAATGATTTTTATCTTCATCCTGCGACCACGCTAGAAACGACAGTGAACGGGATGCAAATTTGATAACTATTCTGTG
>NC_091562.1:15043878-15046378 GCF_042767895.1 Penaeus vannamei
CATTAAAATATCCAACCTTGATCCCATGGACGCCAGGCCTTCATGGGAGGGGAGTTAATATTTTCAAATCGAATTCCTTGGTAGAGAATATTCCGTCGTGTGAGAAATATTGTATCAGGATGATTCCCAGATACACAATCAAAATCCCTAGTACAAAAAGACGGAAAACACATATTGATTTCTGCAATATCAAACGCATAACACCAGTAGCAGGTAAGTGACAGCTCCTTATCCATATTTTAAGAAGTGTTTCTCCAGAAAGCATATCAATTTTATCATATGCTGCAAGAATATATTTTTGTTTCCTGGGCACCATGTAATGCTTCTCGAAAGGACCATTCCATTGGAGAGATATGAAGGAAGGTTACTTGTACATGTCACCTCAAGACTCTCCACTGAGGGAGACCTAAACATATCGTACTAGATATTTACACTTTATCGATCGCCAGACGTACAAACTGTTGTTACGGACATGTGTGTAGACCGACTCCGTATGTGTGTGTTTGTGTGGGTGTGTATACAATGTGTGTGTTTTAGTATGGCAGTGATTCATGTCTGTGTATTGTTTGAGTGCATTGTTTTTACTTGAAATGTAATATACAATTTATATTTAAGTATATTGCTAAAATTTGTGTGGGAATTGTATGGTAGTTTGTATGATTATTGTGTTGACAATTTTTTTAGAATTTGTTATGGCTATTCTAATTCTCTCTCTCTCTCTCTCTCTCTCTCTCTCTCTCTCTCTCTCTCTCTCTCTCTCTCTCTCTCTCTCTCTCTCTCTCTCTCTCTCTCTCTCTCTCTCTCTCTCTCTCCCCCCTCCCCCCCTCCTTCCCTCCCTCTCCCTCCCCAACCAACCATCCTACCCAGTGTGTGTGTGTGTGTGTGTATGCGTGTTCGTCACTGCACGCCAGCCACGGGGTACTTGATAACCGTAGTGGTTGGTGAGGCAGGGATGTGGCTGGCTGGTGGACATTTAAACCTCATGGCCACCCAGTTCCTCCGTACTACGAGACCCCCGATCCCTCCTTGTAGTTGTATTGGAGGGTTAATTTTACTGCTTAGCGTAAAGCGCCTTGTTCTTCTGGTCCACGAATTTAACCTTGCCCTACGCTGTTCTGTGTGTATGTGTGTGTGTAAAGTGATGTTATCTCAAGAATTTTTTACTCGGGACAGGGACTGCATTGTCTTTTTTTTTTCTCTGAATTTCGCTAGCTCTTGCCGTCTGAGTCTGTTCGTGTTTTGTTGGACTTTGAATTTTAGTTCTACGAATTCTTATCTCATTCTGATTCTTTGCGTTCTTGCTTCATCATCTTCGGGTTATTTTTGACACCGCTTTTATCGGATTTTTTTTTCTTTTATTGCAATTATAACGCGTCTTTTCTTCATATCGTTTTTTGCGGAGGTTAATAGTTCCTGTTTTGTTCATAAACTCGCACATACATATATGAGACAGTTCTTGATTAATTCCTTAACAACGTACTCACACCCCGCACGCGAGGACACACGCACACGCACACTCGCACACGTACAAATCTTCACACCGTTGCATTGCTTCTTTGATGCACAAAAGATATATCATTATATCTAAGTTGCGGTTGCATAAATTTCTTAACTAAAGCACAGTGGACCTTGCTGCTTAAATCCTTACATGGGCCAAGATCCACTACGAGAGTCACTTACGAAGCGTTGGACGTCCCACCTCGCCTTCCACTCCTGAACCTGCAGGTGGTCATTGCTCGTCGGCGGCTGGAAGCTTCTCTCTCTCTCTCTTTCTCTCTCTCTCTCACTCTCTCTCTCTCTCTCTCTCTCTCTCTCTCTCTCTCTCTCTCTCTCTCTCTCTCTCTCTCTCTCTCTCTTCCTTTTGCCTTGTAAGAATTTTGTAAGAATTTTAGGGTAACCGATCGTCTGGACTTCTTCGCGGCTAGTCAGCAATTATCCAGAAATTCAGGATTATATATATATATATATATATATATATATATATATATATATATATATATATATAGAGAGAGAGAGAGAGAGAGAGAGAGAGAGAGAGAGAGAGAGAAAGAGAAAGAGAAAGAAAAAAGAGCGAACACAAAGAATGGGGAAAAGAGCCGCTGAAGCTGTTATCGGGAACCACGACATTGTCTCGATCCTTCCGCGTTACGAGGAAGTGCCGAGGAGTTATGGGATCCTTTCATATTTAGGACTTTGCGGCTCCTTCTTCGTTTGTGGCCCGGATTGCTGTGCCCCTTTTTGCCTTCTTTTCGCTCCACGCCGAGGGAGGAGAAGAACCAGATCGGGGGATGTTTTGTCATCGAGGATTTTCTTAAAATTTAGTACATGGTGGATTTGTAGGTTGGTGATATACGTGTTTTTTTTTCTTTTTTTTTTTAGAGGGGGGTTGTGTATTTATTTGTATTTTCATTTTGTATTTTGATGATGTCAGGAATAGTATGTATTTTGATGATGTCAGGAGTAGTATGTTTTGATGATGTCAGGAACAGTATGTATTTTG
>NC_091562.1:15051378-15061378 GCF_042767895.1 Penaeus vannamei
TAGCTCGTTTCGTTGTCTTGTTTATATACAGCACACAGTTTTGAGACTGCTTTACTGCCACGGCGTGTCGTAATGCGTACCCAACAGACTAGATGCAAAAGAGGGTTAAATCTCTTTAGAGTAGACTAAAGTGAGAGGAATCAGCATATCATTGAGAGGATCAGAGCCTGTACTTTAGGTTACTGACAGAGGCGTGCAGAGTTTCCTCTATAGAGCGAAGAGTGATGTTAATCTAGTATGATTAATACTTTTGACTTGTGACTCGAACAAAGTACTTACTATGCCCTATACAAAATAATCAAGAATATGACTATACAGTTTTTTATTATTTTTTTTAGTTTTTATTATTATTTTTTTTTTATGAATGCCTTACCTAAAGAACCAAAGGCTCTTACCTCAGCGTTCTTCACTCTCAAAAACATGTGTATGCATCGCAATTACTTCAGTAATTCGAGGCCTAACGTGTCAAGGCTTATGCGCAACTTGAACTAGATTTTCATTTATATTTATCTTAGGAGTTGATCACATGTACATTTAGTATTATAATGTTAATTATAAAAATAACATGTCATTTGTAATAGCAGGGAAGGAAAATGCAAGATACAGAATATTTTATAACCTTTCACGTATTTTAGCTTCGTGTAAGTCCATCGTTTAAAAATGTTTGCGAAGAGTATAGTTTAATTGTCAGCTAAATCTTAAATGATGTGGCCGTAGATAGATGGGCAAATTGAAATGGAATATATATGGCATTAATTGATCCTTCTGAAAATAGAGATTTATCCCTACATGGAGCTGGATGGATCAGATGGATTACCTAAAGATACTTTGTGCTGCAGAATATTTAATTCAACCGCAAATGGATGTGTAAGGTACTCTCCGTTTAAAATTGCCAGTCCATATATGTCCGTTTGTGCTTATATATAAAATTCGTGGATTAATGTATTTCATATATAGAGACATATCATGTGTATTGTATTTTTAACGATTATATAAATTCAGATTGATTTATAATGTGTAAATATATGCATTTACATAAAAAAAAACGTGGATATGTTTATACAATAATTTACACCTCATACGCATACGCTTATACATACAGGTACACCTACAAGTGCATAGGTTTATACATCGACGCACGCCAAAACGGAGGTACATACACAAAAACACACACATATAATGTGTGCATGTGTATGTATGGATGTATGTTTATATATGTATGTGTGTATGTATGTACTTAAATTTATTTATGCTGGATACTTACATGTATTTACAGGCGATTGAATGTATACGTGTATGTATATTTGTGTATTTACATATGTATATATGCATATATTTGTAATTCATACATTTACATATGTGCGTGTTTGTTCGTTCTATTTTATCAAGTATCCATAAACCAAAATATATAATTTTTTTTTTGCAATTCTGTATTTTTCCTTCTCCTTTATTGTCTCCTGTGTCTCCCTTTCGCAGCCCTCTGCCTTATCCTCCCTTTTAACCCGCGCCATCTCCCTCCATCAAGTGAAACCCACGAAGATCTCCGAAATATGTGTGCGAAGGCAATGTAGGACGGAGGAATGACGGGGAGATCCTTGGGTACAGGAGGTAAAATTCGGGATGAAGGGAGCCGAGCGCGGGTAGACGTGGAAAGGGGGAGAGGGAGAGAGAATCCTGGACGCCAGAGAAAGTTGATGGACTTGAAGATGTAATGGGTGTTGAGGGGTTTGTGGAGGGAGGGAGGGAAGGAGAGAAAGAGGGAGAGGGAGAGGAAGGGAGGGAGAGAGGGAGAGGGAAGGAGAGAGAGTGTGTGAGAGAGAGAAAGAGAGAGGGGGGGGGGGAAGGGAGGAAGGGGTAAGACGTAAGGGGTAAGGGTGGGGAAAGGCTCTGGGGAGGTCTTGGGGAGCGTTGTGGATCTTAAATCAACTGTCTCTGAAACGCTTTATGTGTGGCGCTTATGGGTGGTTCATACACGGGTCGGGCCGCTGGGACACTCGGTAGCAGGAAAGGGATGCAAGAAAAAACGTTTTCATGTTTTTATTTATTTATTTAAGTTGCTCTCTAGAATCTTATGCATATATACGTGTGATGTGTTTGCTTTCCTTAAGGAGAAGTAAGGAAAGTAAGTATACATCGAAAAAGTTATTTCAAGAATCAAACCCTATTGTAGTACAAGGAGCGAAAAAAGAAGTTATACTCATGCCAGTATTCACCGTAAAAATAGAGAGAGTTTAGTTTAAATGATTAGCTATCTTCAGCCAAAACGATAGTCGCCATTGTGTCTGCTTACTCGCGCTGTACAGCCCAGATTGCGTAAGACATACAAGCGAGTAATACTAGAGGAGGGCATGTGCTAAGTCACTCCCACCCCCCCACCCCTCCCCCTTCTCCCTCCTCCTCCTCCTCCTCATCCCAAGTCTCTAGACCCTAATCATGGGTATGCATTGCGTAATGCATTTTTAGCCTAGGAACCTGGTTCATATTTATTCTGCGTGTGGGGAATAAATTGATATAGGAATTTTAGCATGCTGTATTTCTTTTCTCAAGTTTCTTCTAAGAACATGTAGTACCGGGAGGGTACATGCAGCATTTACTCATGACATTGTAAAGGCACTGCGCAGTGTACGCTGTAAAGAGTTCCATTATCCAGCAGGACGGGAAAATCCGGTTGGACAAAGTACCCCATGCTTATTAGGGACAGCTGGGTGTGACTACCTTCATGTCAGATAGTTGGGAGGTGAAGCAGAGTGGCTGGACGGGGATGGGATAGTCAAAGGGGTATTTCGCAGGCAAGGTATGTGGTGGTGGCCGACGGGTTGCAGCAGAGGGAGGAGAAAGGATGTTTGGAATCGGGTTAGACGGTCGGCGCAGTGATAGAGAAACTTTTTTAATACGTGAATGGACAGACAGAGAGAGAGAGAGAGAGAGAGAGAGAGAGAGAGAGAGAGAGGGAGAGAGAGAGAGAGAGAGAGAGAGAGAGAGAGAGAGAGAGAGAGAGAGAGGATGGGCACTCGGATATTAGGTCGATCTTAAAGATGTTGGTGATGTTCATGTGATGTCTTAAACAACGGAGAAAAAGATGACAGGTGACAGTGACCAAAGACTATAATTGTCATAATAAATTTAAGGAATTACCCAAAGTTTGAGACCCGGCAGTGTTGGCCTAAAATGTGGAGATCCGGAGGGGGAAGTGTGTGGTTATTACCCCTTTAATATCACATGGGACGGGAGCCACGGCCCAGCGAGCATGTGAATACCATAACATGAAAATATGATGAAAAGAAAAGAGGGATTAACAATAGGAATAGAATAACAACAACGTAAAAAGAGCTGAAAAATGACAGTGAACGAGAAAAAGAGGAGATGAAGGAATTAAAGGGAAGAGGCGAGTTCCACTATTTACAGCGTCCTTCCGTGTTATTAATTATTGACTTACGAGTTGACTGACCCGTGCGTACAGCCGTACCCCTATACCCTTGAGTCCCATTTCTGAAGGAGATGCGTCATTGGAAAGCTCTGGTGCTGGACTTGACTTACTGATGAGGACTTGCACTTAAAGTTGTTGGCGACGACCATGGAGGCGCTTGGTGATCAAGTACAGTGTTTTCTTTTGGGCTGCGGGGAGGGAGAGAGTGGATAGGGTGGGCAGGGATGCTTTCGAAAAGTTATAAAACAAGGGCAGATAAGAGTAACTAAAGCTTCGCGGAAAGGAATGAAAACAGGGGGTTTAGGTGATGATATTGCCGACGGGAGTTCGAATATGTTGATGGAATGCCACATAGCTTGTGTGAGGAAGACTGAACGATATTTGCATTGGAATTTCATAATATACTATAGTTGAAGCCGAAATTACAAGCATTGTTATTGAAAATCTTAATGTTGGAAATAGGTACGTTGTCATTTTATAGATGTTTTATCGTAAATCTACGATTGAAAATACAAACGGTTTTGAGGTCACAATATTAGTAATAGCCACTGTTTAGTGTAACAAAGCTCGTACCCGGGGTATTGTAATATCAGCCATACTAAAGATGCAGTGACATCCGTCTTGTCAAGGAGTGATGATGAATTGAAGATATTTGTGGTATCATGATTATTCAACATTAGTAGCAATACTGCAGATAACATTTTGCTGTGTATATTTTTTATATTTCGTTATTTATTGCTTTTAAACATCTTTATACTGTGCGCAGTAGAATGTATCGAGATTATGGTGCAATTGATATTCTACCTTATTATCATTCGAAGAGTAAGAACCGAGTTTGCTGGTTAATCGGTTTCCCCGTGTACCGAAGACACAAACAAATGAGTATATGAAAAATGGACATTCACCTTAGGTACAGAGTAATCATTGCCCTATAGGCCAAGCGATATCACCTGGTATGTATTTACTGTTTATCTTTTATATTGTTGCTTAGTAAGGATAAAGTAGCAGAGATACTGGGGGGAATTTCGACCTTATGGGTTTGGTAGCATGACACAATATTGGCCCGAGTCGACGATTGTCGCAGCTGTGCACCAGTTTTTCCAGTTCGGGCGCTTCCGCCAGAATGAGGTAGTGCATTACTTTTGTCAGCGTGGTAAACAAAACACGCGCTTATGATTGGCAGTTTTCCACAGGTTATCATACAGAGCTAAGAACATGGAAATGTCATATGGTCGTTATTACTTCAGTGACTTTTGGTTTCTCTTCGTTGTAACATCCTTCAAGATAGTGATACTTAATTCGAAATCACCCATGAGTTGAGGGTTAGCTCAACTGATCTGTAACGTCCGTTTACTTCCGTGAACGAAAAAGTAAAAAGTCCTTGAAGGTACTCCACCTTAAAGGAATATGTTGCCGGTATATGTGTTTATATTTACTCCGTGCATTACTGAATATCGCATTGAAGTTAGATTCGTTTATTTCCTAACTGTTCAAAAACATCTGTCATTATATCCCGTTAATGCTGAGCATGTTTTGGCCAGTCAAAATTGATAATGATAATGGCAGTGGTAATTATTAAAGTGTTCAATAATGATAATGACAGTAATATGAATAATGACAACAGTAATAAGGACTACCATGACAATAACATTATTCAGTCTCATGTAACCATGTGTGGTTCAGATCCCATTCCGATGCCAATATCTGTTTTTCACAATGCCTTCATGTCAGCCATAGTGTCTTTTAACACTAAAGATATACGGTAATAATCCTGTATTGTTTTTCGTTTTATGGCATTTTAATAGTATCATAGTGTCATTAATTTCATAAGGGAATAATATTAATATTAGTAGTGTTATTATGGTATTTATGAATGAATATAAATTATGTTGGACAAGAAAACATCTTCGGCGATGCACGTGGACTCCATCCTATTCAAGTCTATTCGAAGATTCACATTGTTCGTCGAGGAGGCTTTGAGGATGTATTTTCAGTACGTGAATACAACCAGGAAACAATTACGCATTCTCCTGTCGCGTGTGCAAGTTATTAGTACATAACTGTCACAAGTGGTGGCGGATGGTTAGGATTACCTAGGGAGAGCTAGTGTTTCAGTCGAGTCCTAGGAGGCAGGCCAGGGAAGGCGCCAGGCAAGGAAGGATCTTCATGGTGGATGTGACACTTCTCGAACTGCGTAAGAGCGGGTTTTACTTAGAAACGGTTTGGATTATGTGCTTTACAGACATTTTCTCATAGTGGTTATTACACCCATGTCAATGAAGTTTTCCTTAGTTGCTGGGAAAGAGTTCGAAGTGGGTGCTCGGTAAGGAAGAATTGTGTAACTCTGGTATATCTTTCATTGAGGCGCATCCATTCCTTGTGGTTCGTTGTTCTTTCATGAATTTGTCCCATTTTATGGTCGTTGACTCACATGAGCAATACAGTGAAATTGAAATATTGAATAAAAGATAAAATCAAAGATTAGCGTTTGGCTATTATTTATTGGTATTCTATGATTTATTGGAAGTCAGATTGTAGTGTGAAACCCATGTTAAGGTGTCACAATAAGGATGATGCTAACGGAGGAAAGATACACGACATGATTATTTCTTTTGGGTTTGATTTTGTATAGCCATTTGTGCATTTTGATTTTATTATTTTTGTCATTATTCTCTGGTATGTTTATTTTCACCTTTTCTATTTTGTTTACGTTAAGGATAAACGATTACTCCAGCCTTGTGTTATTTTTGTGCACGTGTATCATATTGTTATCACTACTGATTAAGAGTATCATAACGGAATATCAGTGCTCTGATGTACTAGTTACTATCGTGGTTTTCCCTTAACGATGGTATTGGTATCTTTAGTATTCATATGAAAAGCACCGCTGTCTGTACCTGTTTAAGGGATTTTAAGCGGGAGTATTTCGATGTAATTTTTGTGACATGCACCTTGCGTCAACTCCATTTCGATTTATTGATAAAAAGCACAGCTCTCTTTGTGGTGCCAATGTCTCCCGCCGCCGCTCCGTCACTTCCTTATCGCATCATGCTATCACGCTTGGGGGTTACCGATTACTCCGGGCGTGTGCGTACTTGCGGTCGACATTCCTGTTGGGGTTACATTCGCGGTTGAACCTTAGCGCCTCACGTAACAAGTGGCCGTTAAGGATGGAGTAGATTTGAAAAAAACGAAAACTGGTGTTACTTTTCGTTTTAGTGAGACGCCGCCTTTTCAGGTTAAAAGGTAATAAACTGTAGAATTACACGTTGCATTGGGAAGACTTTGTGCTTTGTTGGCATTTATTTCTCAGGCGTTAGAGCTTTCGGGAACCGTAGCCTTCATGCGCGGAAGAAACTTAGTACCTGGCTGACGCTTCAGGAAGTAATTGACCAAACAATTGCAGGACGCTAAAAGACTTTGAGTATTATGGTTCTTGATCGATGAGGAAAGGTCAAGGTGTGCGATCATCTGCAGTGATGCAAGAATCCGAGAAAAATATTCTAATCGGGAAGAAAAGTCGGATTGCTTAATGTGGAATAATTCATGCGTGTTTGAGGCGGCCACTGGCGAGTCATGACTCCGGCTGCCGTCATCATGCAGATGCTTTTGTGGTTCAGGGACTGAAAGGAAGAAAGTTATCGCGCAGAAATGATTGATGGTGTATATTCAGCTCTGTGCGAGAACGTCTGTTGGTATTTGTTTTGTACGTTCTTATAATTTATGTCTTATTTGTGTGATGTTTTTATTATACTCTCATCCCCTCCCTGCTACTAAAATGCTTGGAATCGATATCACTTTTACCACTGTTACGATTGAGTTACTGTTTCTATCATTCTCATCTCCATGAAGAGCTCTTTAAACTCCCGTCCCACCTGTGCTCCTCTTTCACTCTGAGAGCCAGGGTCCGTCGCAGACAGAAGCACAGGCACACATTATCTTGCCTTATCAGATAACAGCCAGATTGCAACTCTCAGTTGTTGCCGAGCGTCGAAAGGGGAAACTCAAGCCTCGGGCAGTCTCTCATCTCCTTTCCCTCCCCCCGCCCCCACCCCTCCCTCCCTCCCCTGCCTGGATAGTCCTCTTCAGTCACGATTCCGATTGCATGGATATCAACGCTTCACCAAAGGTTAAATGTTGCAAGCAGGGCGGCACGGCGAGCCCTTTGCTTGTTTTCCTTTCTTTCAGTTGTTTTCGAAAAACGTCATGCGTTATCTCTGTCGAGAAGGAAAGCAGAGGGACAACGAATAAGAAGGAAAGGGGAATGAGTCATAGGGGAGATAATAAAGATATAAAGAGAGAGAGAAAGATGTTGCAGGAGAAGCAGGCGCAACTATTGGTGATGGGGGGGGGGGGTAAACACGTCACGTGGCCACGTGGACAGCGTTACACGCGAGGGTAACGTGACCGAGCGAGGATTAACACGTCACACCACGAGGCTTTCCACGCAGTGAATCTGAGCAAAGTGACCGTACCGACTGGCCGGATTTTGCATGGCCTGCCGGGATTCATTGGCGCTGAGTGGCGCAGGAGCAGTCCACGCACCACTCGCTCAAACGCACGCGCGCGCAAGCATTCACACACTTGCACGCACACACACTCGTTCACTCACACGCGACACACACACGCACTCACACTCACACTCACACACACACACACACGCTCACACACACACGCACTCACACTCACACTCACACACACACACACGCACACACACTCACACTCACACTCACACTCACACTCACACTCACACTCACACTCACACACACACACACACACTCAAACAAACACATACTCACACACAAACAAACACACATGGACGCACGAACTCACACCCATGCAGCTCATGGCTAAATCAATGAGCGCTCTTTCATCACCATTATTATCGCTCTCAAGGTACGAATATTGTAGTCCAAAGGTAGGAACGTGCGGAACAAATACTATGATTCGTTATCTAACTCTTACGCAAATTACTGAAAACAAAGTAAATAGTTGTAGTAGTTGTAGTTTTGCTGTCTTGTCTATTATTCTGTTCACATTATTGGGTTTATTACTGGTACTGGTATCGTATCCATTTTCTTTATTGTTGTTATTCTTGTTATTATGATTATGATTATTATTATTTTTGTTGTTGTTATTATTATAATTATGATGATGATTATTATTATTGTCATTATTGCTATTGTTTTGTTATTGTTATTATTGTTGATTTATCATTATTATTATTGTTGATACTATTATTATTGTTAGTATTAGTATTAGTATTGGTGTTATTGTTATTGTTATTATTAGTATTATCATTGTCATTATTGCTGTTGTTTTGTTATTGTTATTATAATAATAATTATTATTATTGCTATTATAATTGTTATCATTATTATTATTATTGTTATTATTGTTGTTATTATTATTACCATTGTTGTTATTGTTTGTGGTGTTGTTTTAATGTTATTATTATTTTTGTATTTTTCCTTAGTATTTTTGTTTTTATTTTTATTTTCATTTTTATTTTGTTAACTTATTTTTTATTCAGATATTTTTATAATTATTTTTAGTATTATTATTATATTCAGTAGCAGCATCGATAGGAACATTATAAGTAACTGTTACAATGTTCTGATTATACTTTCTTCAAGATGTACTAAATTGCCTTTGTTGTCATGATGCATCTTCGTCATGGAAGTTAAGCTATGTTTATGTCGAATGGAAAAAAGGGAAATGATAGTTAAAAAAAGGTGTGAGATGTGAGTAGGGTTATCGAAAGGCCATGGGCATAGGTCATGGGCAAGACCTAACGCAAACATACATGAAAGCACACACTCAAAGGTACGTGCTCTCTCTCTCTCTCTCTCTCTCTCTCTCTCTCTCTCTCTCTCTCTCTCTCTCTCTCTCTCTCTCTGTCTATCTCTCTCTCTCTCTCTCTCTCTCTCTCTGACTTTTTTGCCTCCCTATTATCTCCGTCCTCTCCTTTTTTCTCCTTTTTCCTTCCCATACTTACCCACGCGCGCGCACACACACATCTCCTCGCCCACGCAGGTCCGAGCATAAGATTTGCGAGCAAGAAGGACACAGTGAGACAAGACAAAGGCGACCCTCCTTATCAGCGGTCTTGGAGACACGACCTTAAGAGTAGGAGGAGGTTTCGCCCAACCTTATCTTCGCCCGAAAACCCCCTCCTTTCGGGTACTTTCTGCTGAGCTTGGGACGAGATAAGCGATACCGGGGCCTAAATTTAAGTAGATTTTGGGCCATTATCCCCGGGAAGAAACGACCAACTTGTGATTTTTGATAAGGGTTATCGATGCTGGCCGCGGACTGGGGGAGTAAGGGGGGAGGGGGAGAGAAAGGTTTAGGGTAAGGAAGGGTTCGAAGGAAAAAGCTCTGAGATTGTTGGCGTTTAGGTTGTCGGGATTAAAGGGTGGAGGGGGGGGGGGTAGGGGCATGAAGGGGGGCCAAAAAGAAGGAGAAAAGGGAAAAGGAAGAGTTACGGGTCAAAGGGCGTGAGCATGCTTGATAAGTGGACGGTAATGGTTGCAACTTCACATTGGTCAGGAAAACTAGGGAGAGTAACAT
>NC_091562.1:15086378-15098878 GCF_042767895.1 Penaeus vannamei
TAAATAAAGGAGCCCTACAATATTGATAATAGCTCTCAACTTTTCAAGTTTTCATCCTTAGACTTATAATAGTATTTATATATGTACATACTGTTTCATTTGAAATTATATTTTGAAAAAAAAGTCCCTACAGTCATTTGCTACAAACCCTAAAGTATGTTTTCAAGTGGTTTTATGATTGCACAGTAATAATAAGCAAATTTCCAAGATGATTAAGCAAAGCTAGTGAAACCACAGCTGAAATCCTTCAGTGTAACACATTTATCAGTATGTTAGACTCAAATACCTACCAGCTTTCCTGCACTTGTATGATTCAATGTTTACATTATGTTAACAAGGCATACTGACATCCTTATCTGCCGCTCGTCCTGCTGTCATTTTGTATTATTTCATTTTGATGCATAACATGATAGCCCTCCTAATATGCATGTTATGTTCAGGTCTTATCTAGACTTGTTGATTTATATTTTACATAAATGGATGATTATGATATAATTTGTTACATGAAATAAGTGATATGATATTAAATTACCATTATAGATATGATTTAATAACTTCATATATATATATATATATATATATATATATATATATATATATATATATATATATATATATATATATATATATATGTATATATATTTATTATATATATATGAATATACCTTACACATACACACACACACACACACACACACACACACACACACACACACACACACACACACACACACACACACACACACACACACACACACACACACACACACACACACACACACACACACACACACACACACACACACAACTATTTATTTTTTTATTCATTTATATGTGATTATGATAGTGGCAATATTGAAAGTATTTTAGAGAATGAGGGATGGAATCAAGTAACTGGTTTGACACTAATAATGCTGATAAAATAAGTTCCTTATTTCAAATTATCATGAATTTTAACACAAATTTGTTAGACAGTGAATTTTGAGGGGAACACAAGTCAAACTATGATTGATGATATTTTGTGTTAGTTTTATCTGACAAACTATACTGAGATCCAGGAAAGAGGTGGTGAGAGATTCTAGACTATATCAATGAAATACTAAACTTCAAAGTCATGCCATCTCCTGTTTGATACCTTACACCCAAAAGAAGCTAATTATGCATACATTGTTTATATTCTACCGAGAAATGAATGTGGTTACCTATATGTAATAGTTGTTATGTATGTTTTTTTATTTTGCATGTATATGATTTCTGCATGATAATACATAAATCCCTTTGCTTCTTTGTAATTAATTAATCTGCTCCATGGTTTAAAAATTGATATCTAGTTCTTGATATTGATGATTATCTGAATGGTTATTCTGCTGAGAGCAGAATTGATATATACCATCTGTGTCATATTTTTACATGGTTCACTATTAAAGTGTACACTGAATAAAAGATGTACCTAAACATGATTTCTTTTTTACATGGTCTCATAGAGTTATTTACATTTCAGGCAGCGAGATGTCGAGTGAGGTGTCCAGTGGGTGTAGTGTGAGATCGCGCCCCACCAGCCAGACCAGCACGGACACCCTCACCTGTGATGACCTCCCAATGGCTGGAGATGCCCCTGATATGCCCCCACCATCCACCATCCCTTCCTCATCAGTTCCCTCTTCCTATCACCACCCACAACATCTCCATCACCACCATCATCATCACCTTCACCACAGTCATCACCCACATCCTGGTCGGAGGGCACGGACACCCCGTCACCCCCACCCATCTCTTCGAACCCCAGACCCACCTAGAGAATCCCCTGCCTTAGAGTCCCCTATTGAATCTTTCCTGGACTCTGCGTTTGTAAGTGACTGTGATGCCTGTGATCCCGTAGAACATCACTCGTCAGAAGAAGAGCTGGAAACACTGACATGTTCGTGGTCCCGAGAAACAGGGCCCCCGGAAAAGCGCAAGTGGTCTCAAGTAGCCCGGCTCTCCCTTACAGACTCAGGTATGTGAAGGAGATAAAAGTCCCCAATAGTTGCGGATTTTAAGTACAGAAATTATTTTCTTTTCAGTTTTCCTCACTTTATACCCCAAAGTTTTTAAGGCAAATTCCAAAACTTTCAAAAAGAAAGATTCTGTAATGCTTCTCTGATACACCTTGGATAACTTGGTGTTTACCTTTGTATTTAACAATAACTTTCATAAGTGATTATTGAACAGTTTCACATCAAATATTAAGTAAACAAGCTAAAAATGTTAGGGGAGAGGAACATGCTCCCTGTGACCAACCCCAGGGCATTACCAATGTGTTACCTTGTGTAATGTATCCTTTAAAAAGGAAATGCATTCATGGATAAAATATGCATATGTATAGAAAAAATGAGAAGCGGTATGAAGATTTTGCTGAAACCAATTAGAATTACCAAATGCTGAATTCATCAAGAAACCACAGGCGGTATTCATGAAAGGTCTATGACTGTTCTTTGCAATTATGTCTCTGATTTGCATTGTGCCACATCTCAAAGTTGATACTGGTAATAGAATAAACATTTACATCGTTATAGACTATATGAAGATTACAGTAATATGCTCAAACTATATATTGTAATTAATCTTACTTTTATAATGATAATAGTATCACATATTTATATATTTAATTATTTAATTTCACCATAGGTTTGTTGTCATTGCATCAGCTGTGAAGCTGTGTGGTACCATGTGTATTTTCGAATAGAAAATTGCTGTAACTTACAGTTGACAGTATATCAGAATGGGCCTCAAAAGTCTATATATTATTACTGATGATCTTCATATATCTTTGACACAGCAAATTTGTCTATGATTCCCCATGAAAATGTCTATGACAAACAGCTTTTGTCTGTGACTCGGCCAAAACTGTAGGACAAGTGTAAAAGTGTCCCAACTGTTTTTAAAACTACTATGAAAATTTACACAAATATGAAGATATTCTACATCAAGTATGATAGAAAAAAATTAGAAGCCCTTTTTTATTTATTGTCAAACATTAATATAGTCCTTTCTTATATTTTACAGATATTTTCTTTTCACTTCTGTAAGGACTGTCTTTAATTTTGTCCTTATTCATTAGGACTGTCTTCAATTTGTCCTTATGCACTTTTTCCTCTGTTGAAGATTATTCCACTTAGGAAATAATAAGAAAAGTTTTCAGGCCACTTTTGATAAATTATCAAATGTTGATTAAGCTGTCTCCGATGTTTTTATTGCTGTATTTTATTTAAAAAAACACAAATATTAGTGCCCACCTTTACAGCTGATGCAATGATGATAAATGTAGAGATCTCACATCACATTCAGATATACTAAATCTGTAATATTACCTTTATGTTATAAGCAAGAGTTTTGTCATATTTACCTTATCATATCACAGTAGATTATTAGAATATGGTCTATAACAATTTACATGTTTGGTTTATTCCAGGATTAACTTTAAGATTTGGCAATAGTGTAAATAAGAGACAAAATTGGGGAGAACAGTCATAGGCCATTCATGAATACTGCCCCAAACCCGTCATTTAGTGTGTTGCTATGCATTTAGTAACAAAGTGTAGGCCTAGTCCAAGTTTATAATCAGGCCTGTTCTTCTGTATGATTAAAACTGATAACCATGCCTTGCCTGCTGGTCAAAGACAATATTTTTTTATTCAATATGTTCTTTTCTTTGTTTTGTAGTAGATATAACAGACAAATAGAGGTGGTGAATTCTCAAGAGAATAGCTATACTTATTAACCCCAATGATCCGGATGATGTGACCATCATGTCCTGAATAGATTTGGCTTGAGGGGCGGGTGATGTGAATGTCGTCATGGGAAAATTAGTCTGTTACGCAAACTTGCCATTGTGAGCATTTTCACTGAGTGCTAGGGTGATAGGGAAGACTTACCATGAGTGTACAAAGCTCTTGGAGAGTGAGTAGACTCATTTGGCATTTAGGAAGGGGCTTTTGTATTTTTTCTATCAATAAATGAGTATGGAATGTAATAATGGCCATGAGCCATGACTGGTAGGGTGCTGTTCCAGGGATAACACTATTTCTATGCTTAGGAACCTTTGTATTACAGAAAATTGAATATTATGAGGGGGGGAAAACATGAAAATAACAAAATGTTACTTATTGTTATTATTATTGCACTGAGTTATAGACTACTTAGAGAGATGATATGGAGTGTGTGCAAGGAAAACAGACTATTAACATCTGGATAAAACAAATCAAATGACAAATATAGGTATTTGAAAGTGGCATAAAAGCTAAAAATGTTTATGCAGGAAAAGAGAACATAACATTGCAAAGAGGAGGCATGAGGCCGAGAGTTTGTTTGCGCCCAGCATACATGCTGTAAACCCAGCAGAGTGTCTGCTCACTTAAGACTTATGCCCGGATTATAGGCCATGTGATAGCAGTGAAGCATCCGGATCCAGTGGGATAAGGGATCAGCTACAAATGGCATTAGACCACAGGCCATTTGCTGTCAGTGATATATAAGTTCAAAGTTTATAAGCAATTCATGTCACAAACAATATATAGCAAGTATTAGTTGATATTACTGCCTGCAGAGACACTAAGCTGAGCATTTTATTATAAAGATTTATTGGATATTAATAACTTTTGCTCTAAGTTTGGTCTCTTATTTCATATCTTATTCTTGCAGGAAACCAAAGAACACTCAAACACAATGTTGACCAGAATGTGATAAATGCTGTACATTTTTCACATTAATTTTTAAGTGCTAATGACTTACTATCTTTTAGGTTTTTATTTCCCCAATTTTTAGTATTACCATACAGAAAAACAGACTTATTATAAGATGTGACATGAACTCCACAGCTTCTTTTGTGTGGAGAAGGGTTTGTCTTCTGGGCAATGATATGCCTGCTTCTGTATAAAAGGAGCTTGAGCTTTTCATTATGCTGGCATAGTAATCACATAAACCAAGGTACTTTTCATGGAAAATGCTGATTATGGTTTTTATGGGATCATAAACTTAGACTTGTATGTTTGATTATCTCATCAATTTTCTTGTGCCGAGCTTTCATGTATACTCATTGAATTGGTGTACAGTAATGAGTGAGCAGCCTTAACTATTTATGTAATATTGTATTAGATATATTGATATCTTTACTAATATATTTTTTACCGTATAGTATCATACTATATAGGTGTTAGTAATTCAGAGATAATGATGCCACATGTCTGTGTTGAGAGAGTAATACAGTTTGTGTAAACTGTATGTCAGCAGGAAGTAAACTGAGAGTCAGTGTCATCTAAGACCACATAGGTGATCTAGCCACATTGTCATGTTAGCTTCTTTATATCTGTCCAAGTTAAGGTGATAACTTGCCTCTTAGATAGTTGACAGTTTTCTTGACGTTGATTTTAAGTTTTAATGAAATTAAAGCAAAGATCCTTTGTATGTTAGTATGGATTTGGATAAAGTGTTTGTTGTAATTTATTTTTGTTTTTATGTTCATCTATTTCTTAATTTATATATCTATTTTTTATTGTATTTGTTGCCAATGCAATATGGCCAACCCTTGACTATTTCCTAGGAGTACATAGTGATTATGCCATGGATATATATACACTGATGTTTATTGGCTAACATTTGATGAATTTCAGAATAGTTGATGTGTTTCAGAACAAAGGATTAAAATTCCTTATCAATCTGACACAGAATTTTAGTCTTTTGTTCTCAAACTGCATACTGCAATGTCTCAAATGGCAGTCAGTCCGCAGTGTTCATTTAGTTTTTCACAACTGGGTATGATATATAACACGTGTGATACATGAATATAATTTTATAATTATATATAAAAAGGAATGATAAAAGTCACATTCATTGCTTATATGATATATGGTAGCTATATTTAGGAAAAGCAAGGTTACAGGCATTTTGATTTTAGACATTAATTTCAACTGCCTACGCAAATACTGGTGCTGCAGTAATAGGAAGGAGGATGATTATAGCCTGGAAATACATGTCATTACATAAGTCTTATTTTGTAATTCTGTTAGTTATTGATAACTTCTCACAATAGGTGTGTTTGGCAAAGTACCACTTTTGATGATTTGATAAAAACTGTACAAATCAAAATATTAAGCACCATTCTTTTATTTCATAAGACTTGCTTAACACATTCGACTGATGTCAGTCAGAGTTCACTGTAAATGGCATTTCTCTGTAGAAATACATTATGGAAATACTAGTTTTGGCAACAGAAACACAAGAGTGTTAATATTCTTTCTGAACACATATTATGATTACACTTCAATTTAAGGATTAATATATTTTTTTCTGTAGCTTGTATATATGTAGCAGTGGCCAGTTTAAAACATAATCTGCAATGGTGCCTCGTGTACGTCCTTAAAGATACACATGCACACATATTATATATTTTATTCTGGCTTGCTATGAATAAAGTGGCATGATAAACACATCACCAGGAAGTAGAATTAACATTTTAAGAAATATGTAATTTTACTATGGTTAGGGTATAGTTATTTATCATGCAATATATAGTAGATAACAAACAGTACAATATTCATTTTGGCTTTTTTTGGTTGGCTTACAGGAAGCAGTGACGAGGAAGTTTGTGTGTTGACCACTGGGTCACGCCCACCCGTCCAATTTAGAACCTCCCCGCCCCTCGAGGCTCATAAACCCCTACGCTCCGTCTCTCCACCAACAAAAATGCTTGGTCTAGCAAGTAGTGGACGGGAAGGTTTAGTGTCAGCAAGTGGAGGAGGCGACGGTAGGGGCTCCCCTGGTGGTGGCGTCGGTGGCAGTGAGGGTGGGACTCCAAGGGCAGAAGGAGGAGCACGGGCGGCATCCCCACGCAAGAGACACAGACACACTCCTCGCCCTCACCAGATGCACCGCCCATGTTTAGACTTTGAGAAAATGCAACAGGTAATGTAGACGAAGTTTGTGTTTGGTCATTAAAGTGGGAATTAGCAGGTGCTGCATTGGGTTAATATGGTAACAGAAAGGGAAGAAGCAACAGCATATGAATTTAGGTAAAAAGTTGGGAAATGGAAGAAAATAGTCAAAGAGATAAATGCTGGTTGGGGCATACCTGTAAAGAATATTTGATTGTCATACATTTATGAAGGATGTAAATGGTATTAGTGAATGTAAGAAGTGAGTTATGAAGGGGAAGATAATGTAAATATGAATACTTTCTTGTATTCATAGCAGCTGTTTTGAAACATATCTGCCATAAATAGGCTTAGAAACAAATGGATGTCTTGCAGTTTGTTTTATGTTCGGGTAATGTATCAGTTGAATTAGAAATTATTCAAGGATGTTTTGCTAATACTTTAATCTTTTTTACATTATTTTCCTTTTCAAGGCTAAGCTTTATAATGTTATTGACTTAACATATCCAAAAACAAATAATGTGTTAATAAAACAAAATAATGAGAATGCTCTAGTGAGGTTGTGTAATGGAGTTGATTTGTAGGACGGCTGATGTGTTTTTATTACACTTTGTGGAAATGTTGATACTTAGCTCGATTATTACTTCATTTGTTTAGCAGCACTGGCTTGTTTAGCACCCGTCAGCTTGATAGCTGTGGTGACTTTTTTTTCTTGTTTTTATCCAAAGATGAAAGGTATTTAGAAGTAACACTGATACAAAGTATATGATTCGGTAGATTTTGCTTTCTACAGTGGCAAATGTTACTGGAAATGTTTGAAAAAATCTACAGTAAAACAAATTTTCAGTTCTATGTGTTTTAGTGCATTATTAGACCCCCACTGTAAGTAAAATTTGATAGAGAATGGTGTATTAAGACAATTTATTTAAAATGGTTTAGTTTTCGTAGCAGAAAATCTTATGGGAAATTTAATTTTTGAAACAAAGAATTAGTAATGGTAAAATTATGGATAAACTCTTATTTTTCCTTCATAAAAGATTTAATGGGAGTGGACAGTGAAGATAAATTGGTACCCATTAAAATTTATACAATTTGGATAAATTAGACCCCCTAATATTTGGAGAATGTTCCACAGAAAATAATAAATATTGAAAGCATTATTTTTATCCCCTCCTAAAATGAAGACAAACCAGAAAGTAACACTCCTTTCACATTTACAGATGAAGACCCGAGCGGTGACGCAGTGGAGGAATGGCGGTGAGCTGTCACTGTCGTTCTGCTAGTTTTCTGCTGCTATGTGACAACCTCGATGTTCCCAGTGGCATGTTTGGGAAATGAAATTTGTTTGTGTTCTGTTTTGGGAACAAAAGATTTTACCACAAAGGCAAGGATGTGAATCCTTATTGCTCGCAGTTTTTTGAAAGGGTGTTGTTTGTGTTCCGAGATGAGTTAGTGTTGAATAAAAAAAAATGTTATTACTTGCAACTTAATACTAGAATGGGATGGGAAGTGTTACTATGGATATTATTTTAGGGTTTTCTGTTATATAGTGGAAAATGTGGATTGAGATATATTGATTTTTTTTATAAAACTTTTTTTTTCTTTTTTTACATACATGTATATATATATGTCAGGGATTGATTCATGGATGTACATCTTTGATACTGATTAGTTTTGTTACAATGTGGAAGTTGAAGCCAGAGAATAGGTATCCTGCTATAACATCAGCCACATAAACATAAAAGTAATGCTCTTGTTAAATCAAATGTGGAGGGAATGTGGATTTGTGTGTAACCTTTGCATTAGAGATTTTGTCTTTTGTAGCTTAATAGAACTAATGAAGTGCAAGTGTAGAAAGAAAGAGAGTGAGAGTAAGAGAGTGTAAATCTGCCCAATTTTGTACCTGATTCCTAATTTAAATATATGTAAAGATAATTAAAGGTTAATATATGTTGAAGACACACTGGTCACCATCTGAGTCGGAATTATTTTGGCTTTTAAAGGTAATGCCAAGTGGCTGTGTTTTTAATCAGCACCCAATTAGAGTACAATATTTTTTTTTCCAAGCTGTCTGATATTTTATAATGAACTAAAAACTTATGTCTGTCAGGAACATACTTATCTGGATCAAGAGATTGAAGTTCTGCTGCCAAGGACATACTTGAAATGGTGTAAATATGTTAGGGAAAATACTGTTTTTGAAGCAACGTAAACAATGCAGCTTAATCATGTTGCAAAGAAGCAGCAGAGCAGAAAGGGTACAACTCTCAGCACTTTATATTTGACACAATACATAAATTGCAGATTGATATTTCCAGAATGGAATGGATGAAAGCATTACGATATTTTGTTTGGCCATGGTATAGACTGCTAAGTTGATTACTATTTTTATACAGTAGAGTGTGTGAAGGGTTACAGCTAGAAGTCTGATGAAAGGTTAGGATGATACTTGGAAAGAATGTTATTAATGATTGGTCAAAATGAATTGATATCATATGCAAATAACTTTATAGAAATTCCTGTCTCATCACAAACATTTATTGAGGATTTAAAAAAAATACTGCATTACATATAAAACCAAGATAATATAAAAACATTTTACACTAAGTGATCAGAAAATGCTGCTTGGCAAAACAAAAAGCACGTTATTTTCAACTAATCATTATTTATGAATTTAATTGTAAATTTACTCCCAAATTAATTCCATAAAATGTACCCAGCTTTCTCTTCTAATGCATAATTCTCTGACCTCATTGCAAGTTTACATTGTTTAAAGACAATGTTCTCTGAAGTAGATGAGAGGTGCCAGGACAGAGAATACTTGTGGGATGTGTAGTCATTGTAGTTGATTGGTTTTTGAATTCCTTGAAATTACCGATATTGTGGCTATTGTGACAGTAATATTTATTTTTTATTTTTTATTATTGTTCTTTTTTTTCTCTTTTGAAATTATTGGATGGATGGTAAGCTGATTCAAACTTGCTCCAGTTGCTATGTGTTGATGTTACTTCTTCATACATTTAAAGCTTTCCATGTTTTTCTAATGATTTACCCTTTTAAATGTAGTAATTTCTCCATACTAAAGACAAGTAACCTGAGATATATTTGTTGACATCACTATTTTTCCACGATCCCAACTAAATACGAGTAAAATATTTGAAAAAACCCTGATAAATTGATCCCTAGTTTTGCATTTTTTGAAATATACCTGAAATTTAGATAGGAGGTACAAACATTATATGCACCGGTAAGAATGATATTAAAGGCTTTTTATTTTTTTTCTGGATTTTGAATTTATAGATTGTATTGCATGTCTGTGTGTGCAAAAAAAAGAAAAAAAAAAGAGAAAAAAATACAAAATTATATATGATATCAGTAGAGTAGGACCTAAACGGAATGCTAGATTGAAAGCTAAGCTGATATCCATGATATCCGATGAAGCATGATCTAGACAAGGTGTATCTCAATTTTTTGACTATAGCCGTCCTCTGGTACAAGTTCAAAAGAAGATTGCTTTTAATCTTCCTCAGGCAAAGGTAGAATGACATCCAGTGTCTTTTATCAGTCAGTTTAGATGATTTTATGGGGAAGGAAGACAAGTGGAAAGTTTATCATCAATTTTTTTTCTGGCTATGTCTACAAAAATGTGTTTACTTCCAGAAAAAATGATTTTTTTATGACCTCAGAATAGAAACTCAAGTTTCAAATATTTTGAATTTTAAAATTACTATATGTTAAAAAAAAAAGATTTTGTTAAAAATGAAAAATACAGTAAAATACAAGTGGAAACAACATTTTGTCATGAGTTCCCAATTTTTCTTGGTGAACAGTAATAGAAACTCCTTTCTTTATAGGATCTGTAACATTAGATATTATTGATATGCCAGGTAGCACATAGATCATTTTGCATTTGGGACCATGATTTGAGTATAGCTCCCCCTCCCCCAGTTTATGGTTTGGAAAATGGCTGTAATAGAGTATGACACTGAGTTTTTATTTATTTATTTATTTTACATTTGGAAAAAAGTATTTGGTGATCATGTATTAAAGGACCTATCTTTATGGTTATCTGCATTATGCATATAAATACTTGCTTTTGTAGTTACTATTCAAGGTAGCATTCATTTTTATTTTCTGAAGTTGAATCAGTATGCATTATACACTAAAAGAATGCAAAAAGAGGAGAAGTATATTTTATTAATAAGAAATCCTGAAATAGTGAAAGGAACCATCTGAAACTTAGATATGAAAACTTTATGAAATAAAAAAGGAAGAAGAATGCTATTTGCATATTGTTATGTTTTTATTACTGTAATTGATGAGCTTTTAAATTATGTATCATGAATTAGAATGTCAAATTTTTGTTCTTCTATATTAGCAGGAGCTGATAGTGTGAAGGTTTGCCATCCAACCCTTTTTTCATATAAGAAATCACTATTCTGTATGTATGATCTAAAATTAACTTTGCATTTTCCTTTTGTATTTGGTTTTCATCTGTCTTCATCAGACCAATGGAATATTTTGCTTTAAAAGTTATTTTTGTTTTTATATTGACTTAGTTGAAAAGGAAAAAAGGGAAATTCTTAGAAATTTTATTTTTATCCGAAAATTTCTTGTGTATTTTGTTTTAATGACAGAATTTTATGATTGGTCAAGTCCCCAGTACTTAAATGGAAAATATTTTTATCCTGCTTGTTGTGCAGTATTGCTTTCTGCTTTCCCGCCTCCCTTGAGTATGTCAATCTGTAACTGCCATTATTGAAAAAGAAAAAAAAAAATTACATTAGCCACAAGTAATCAGCACAGTTGTCCGTCATATTTGCAAAGGCTTCATATCAGTGAAGATATGATATTTAAAGGAGTACCACTATCAACTAGAGAGCATTATTTTTTTGCTGAACAGTTTTTTCCATGAATATCAGGGAAAATCAGTTTTGTTTTTGAAACTTTTCATGGACCAAGAAATCAGACCCCATTGCAGTATTTTCCGTAAACTTTGCACTGGCAGCAACTAGTCTCCCATCCTGTGTAATCCATGAATGTTTAGACAGTTTGTGTGTACCTGGGTAGAACATATTTAACCAAGGAAATTTTGTTCTGTATAACATATGATTGCTTCTTTTTGCTTTATGTTAAGTTTTACTGGACAAAGCAGTTTCGGGTTATTTTTACTCCATAATCCTATCTGTGAAGTGAACCTTTTGCATGGCATTAGAGAATTCCCATAATTAGTGATATTTTTTGGGACGGCACAAATTGTAATGGAATATATCTCTCTGATGTAACACTGGAATTCTCTGGCATGGAAATGAACATATTTTTTGTGATTATGGCTAATTCACACCCCATATTTTAATATAAGCAGCACTTTTTTTATTTGATGAGAAACTTGATGAGTGTTTTATAAATCCAAATTTGGATGCATGATCTTAAAGAAGTGTGGTAACTCAGTGTAAGGACTGCAGCCCCTACCCTTAGAGATATGACCCTTTTCCTAGAACTTTGGACCTTATGCCCTTACTCCATAAAGACCTTTTTTTGGCACCCAGGAGAAGAAGGCATTGTTGTGGCAGAAATGGAAAGGGGTGGCCA
>NC_091562.1:15106378-15116378 GCF_042767895.1 Penaeus vannamei
AGGTTTACAAGAAGCAGTATAAATTGCAATTAAGATAAAGATTTTAGTCATTTGTTTTTGAATGCCACTTATAAAGTAGATAACCTATTTGATTAACAGGAAACTATGTATTAAAAAAAACTTGTCTCTTTTCATTTTTTTACCTGGAGATGGAAGATTGAGCTAATATGTATAAAGTACCTTATCAGGTGAGAAGAAATATATGACAGTAGTACAGAGTAATTAATTAAGGACTGATACATTGATCCTCCAAGTATGCAAAGAGAAAAGGCACTAATGAAAATACAGACCACTTACTAAAAATTAAAAACTATCAGCTCCAGACTATAACAGTGCTGAATACATGGGCTGTATAGCACATATGTCGCACACTGAATATGCTCACAAGGGAATACGTAAAGGAGAGAAGGTTATGTTCTACAATATATGGCTGCAGCAAATGTAGAAATAATGACTAATAAAGTGATAATGATAATGTTAATAAGCATTGTCATACTGATAATGATAATAATATTTTTTTATACAATAATGCAAGTGGTAATAGTAATTGATAGTGATAATAATAATAGTAATTATGATTGATGATGATGTGATGATCATGATCATGATGATCAGGATAATGATGATAATAACAATAATAATAACAATAGTAATGAAAATGATTATAAATTGTAGGTCTCTTGGAGATTCCATTGCATATAAATCCCAGTGTTACCTGTACTGGATACAAAACAATCAATAACAAAATATAGACAATGTTCTTTGTCACAGTTTTATTAGGTTAATAGTATCCACTACTTAAACTTTTACATCTGACATACAATTGCACATTACTAAATACTGCATCAAGAAGGAACAGACCCACTAAATGAAATGTCTGACCTTGACCATTGTTGACTGTCATGGTCGACAGTCTTACGGTTTTCCAAAGTAAAGGAGTAGTTAGGATCACCTGGGTTTCAATACTCAATACTCTCTCCATTTCTTTTCCTAATTCCTCCATCTCCCCCTTCCTTCTCTTCCTTCTCTTCATTCCTTCCCTCCCACTTTAAGCCCTATATCTGCCCCCTTCCACTTCCTTTCTATAGGCCTACCTTTTTAACCTCCCCCACCTTCTTCGTTCCTTTTCTTCCCCTTTTTCTCTCTGCCCCCTCTTCCTTTCCCCTTTCCTCTCTAAGTCCCCTCCATTTCCCTTCTCCACCTCTTTTTCTCTTGAAGCCCTCGCCCTCTCTTTCCACTTAAAGTCCCCCTCCCCTTCCTTTCTCCCTCTCCTCCCCTTTTCTTCTTTAGCTCTCGTTTGTTCTCTTCTCTTCCTTATATTCATTCCTTCCCTCCCACTTTAAGCCCTATATCTGCCCCCTCCGACTTCCTTTCTATAGGCCTACCTTTTTAACCTTCCCCACCTTCTTCGTTCCTTTTCTTCCCCTTTTTCTCTCTGCCCCCTCTTCCTTTCCCCTTTCCTCTCTAAGTCCCCTCCATTTCCCTTCTCCACCTCTTTTTCTCTTGAAGCCCTCGTCCACTCTTTCCACTTAAAGTCCCCCTCCCCTTCCTTTCTCCCTCTCCTCCCCTTTTCTTCTTTAGCTCTCCTTTCTTCTCTTCTCTTCCTTATATTCATTCCTTCCCTCCCACTTAAAGTCCTATATCTGCCCCCTCCCACTTCCTTTCTATAGAGCTACCTTGTTAACCTTGCCCACCTTCTTCGCTCCTTTTCTTCCCCTTTTTCTCTCTGCCCCCTCTTCCTTTCCCCTTTCCTCTCTAAGTCCCCTCCATTTCCCTTCTCCACCTCTTTTTCTCTTGAAGCCATCGGCCGCTCTTTCCACTTAAAGTCCCCCTCCCCTTCCTTTCTCCCTCTCCTCCCCCTTTCTTCCTTAGCTCTCCTTTCTTCTCTCTCTTCCTTTCCCCTTCCCCTCACATTCATTCTAATAGTTATGTAAATAATAGATGTGCATAAACTGATGGGCTAACTACTTCAATGTAGTGAGTACTTGCCTCGCACCAATATTATGATTGTGAATGGACAAAAACCACGCAGATCTTTAATGATGGTAATGGCAGTGTTGATAATGAAAAATGACAAAGAATGAAATGATAATAAAATAAAGATTGCAATAATGATGATGACAAAAGTGATAATAAAATTAAAGATATTATTGACAATAATAATATTGATGCTAATAATAATAATATTGATGCTTATAATAATGGCAATAATAATAAGAATCATAATAAAATAAAAACAATGTTCATAATAACACTGATTTAGAATATAATAACAATGATAATAACAGCAAAAATAATGTGTGTGTGTGCATTTAAATGTAATAGCATGCACACGCGAGCGCACGTGCACACACACATCATTATCACCATCCTTAAAATAATAATTGTTGTTAATAATATTTAATAATTTCAGTTTTAATGTTAATAATTTCAATTTAGTGCTGAATCGTGTTCAGTGGAGAGTACGGTCGCACTTCAGATGTTATCGGTTCGTTTCAGTGAACTTGAGAACATTCACAGACCTGAACATGCATACGTTATTCCCATCAAGTGAATAACTGCCATTTCCACTGACCAAAACAAATCAGAAGTACATGGACATGAAGCTGAAGATTACTTCAAGAATACCAAAGATACCGACTGGTCCAAATTAATCTAATAAGTTGTGGGAAATTGTTCACTAGAGCAAAATGTGATCAACGACACAGACTATCATGTTTCTGTCATATGTTCCCAGAGAAGCCTGGAGTATGTCTCAGCGCTTACCCATCATCCTGCTATAACCTGAAAACTCCCATCATGGTAAGTCTTTTTTATTTCAACATCCCTGTTGGAAAATGTGTCGTTTCTCGCGGACGCATCGTAGCGAGCAACGACAATGCAAGGGCTGCGACCTGCGAGGAAACGACATTTATGGTGCGAGCAACTGCGATCCTTTTCACTTATAATAACGATGTTCTGAAGTTAATTAGTAATTAAGCGATTGTTATTCATGTTTGTTTATGAATATAAATGGACTTCGTTTTGTCTTGTGTTAATGTTGAAATTCAAATATCTGCGCGTAAGAAAATTGGGTGCGAGGAAAAATTACCATAACTGCAACTCAACCTGGTTATTGGTGAGTGTGACCGTATATGTAAAGTAAACCTATTTGATATGAATGTACAAATAAGGTCTAGCATAGAAAGTCCAGATTTCATGTAGACTCATAAATCGTATGTTAGTAAATTAGAACATTGAGAGACAGTGTGAAATCGGCTCCTTTTCTTTGAACCACATACATTACTTAGAATTTTAGCTATTGCATTTAATGATTCGTGTATTTTTATTTATTTATTTATTTATTTATTTGAGTCATTGACGTTTTTTCTATAAATCTTTCTACCTTCGACGTGATATATTATTGTTATTCATACTGTTACCGTCGTCGTTGTTAATACCACCATCACCACCACTACTAATTAGTACTGTTTCCACACTAAGAAGGAACTCACTGTGTTAAATATATTGTAGACAGTCTTGAAACGTGAGCAATCCCATCCGGTTCTTAAATATGAAATTCATTTACGAAAAGAAAAAAGCGCCAATAAAAACTCTGTTGTCATTACTTTTACTGTCCTGCCTCGCAATAAAGTGGCATTTTATCACTTTAATGATTATTTAACACCCTCGTCCACCTAGGTTTTGATATTAAGATCGGGAATGGCTCCTGGGCGAAAATCGGGTGATGACGTAGATACAGAAAAGAAAATTATCATAAAACAGCGGTCTGGAAACTTCAAATACATAAACGTTGTTCAAGCATCTGGCGTGTGAGACGTTGAGGGATGCAGCCTCGCCATTTTAGTAATTTCTAATAAAAATGTTCGCTATTGCATATAATTTTACGGCGCGGATCCAGTAAACGAGGGGTACCTGTAGCTAGTAAGTCATGCATTTCCTCTCTGTGACTAACTGCAACCTTTTCTCAATGTATTCATGAAATGTCAATCGCGACGGCGCCAACTGTGTGGTTGTGCGGTTTCTGTGGTTGTGTGTAATTATGATTGATGGTTTGTGCATCAGTCATAAGCCTGTGCAGCCATTAACGGGTATGATTATAAAGTTGGCAAGCTTAACATTAGTCGAATTACTTTTTAAATCATGTTCGCATCCCATCATGAAATTAGTGTGCATTTATAGTGGTTTTAGTCGTGCTATCACGGCATCAGAGGCATCTTTCGGACGTTTATATTATGCTTATCTCTTAATTATTACCGCTGCATATATTAAGATGTCGAAAGGAGACTCCTGATGCCAAATTTCATGTTTTAAGATGCAGACGCTTACCTATAGGTCTTCTTTTCACCCAGTATCTGCCTTAGTTTAGGACTGTACGATCACTTTATTTGGTAAGTCATTGATAGTCACCTTGAAAGACTGACATTTAACAAGAAACTACATGAAAAGATGTTCCTTCGCACTATCGTAACCTTAACTGCTCGAGGAATTTGACGAGTATCGTAAGAATCGTCAGAAAAGGAGAGCTGTAGAAAAGGCCAACTTTTCCCCATCCAGCAACCAAGCGCAGAACGCAAAGTACTTCAAGATTTCGGTGGGAGAGGTCCGGCACGAGGCTAGATGTTTACCAGGAGCAATTCGACAAGAGGATTGCAAACTTTGTGGTTGGTGGAATGTATCCCCTCTCTCCATTGTGGAAAACGAGAAATTTTAGCATCTATTTTCAGGTGAGCAATGCATATGCCGTATGTTTCTCTCAAACATGGAATATTATCCTTTAGCAACATAACTGATTAGTTCCTAACCCTGATCAGTAACAGTTTCAGTTTATCAAAGATATCGCATACCATTTACTTTATAAATTACCCGTGCTCTCGTCACCAGTGAGGCATATCTACGTCAGCTTCTCTCTCGTGGAGTGATGTCAAAGTGGCGCATTTTTTGGCGCACCCAGCATTTTCTCAAGAAAATGATGGAGCACCCGTTGATTTAGTTTAGGTTTACATTTTGCAAAGGTCAAACCCATCCCTCTTCTACTTCTTCTCTACTCCCTCCTTCCCCTCCCCCTCTCCCTCCTTCTCGACGTTCTTTGAGCCGTCTACTATCTTCTCTTGCTTTGGGTGTGCGCGCAAATTCGAAGGAAAAACTCAAAGGCCAAAATTATATGTGCACAACAGCAGACATCTGGTCTACTAAGCACCGTACTTTCTTAGGGGTAACAGTACACCGAGTGTCACAGCGCATTTGTACGTAGAAAACATGGCCTTTCGGATAGGACAAGGGTCTCCATAGTGGTCGATATTAACCCTGGGGGTCGAAGATTCCATGACGGGGACAATGGTCCTAAAGTTTGGAGGAACGCTGGTAAAGGAATATATAAATAATTTTTCTCACTAAATAAAGGGGCAATATAAAAATAAAATTCTATTTCTGATTGACGACAGAGTGTTTGGACGCAAAAGTGCTATTCTGGCATGCGATAAATTTGCTGGATGTCATACAAGATAGCAGAAAAGTTGGACGATATCAGAAGATTTTTCAATCTGTGAGAGTAAGATTGTTGCTATTATTACTGACAATGGAAGTAATTTTGCAAAGGCTTTCAAATAGTATGGAATTATTGTTCAAGTACAGGGGTACACAGAAGACGAGTACCTTGAGAATCATGTATTTGGCGACGAAGACAAGTGCTGAAGATGATTCACCGTTTTGCAGTGTACATGTTAATAACGAAGATATTGTGTTGCTTGTCCACCTGCGATGCTGTTCCCATACCATCAGTCTTGTTTGCACTACTAACGCAAGATCAGCGATGAGAGGCCTATAATCTAAACTTCACAAGTGTTATGGGGAAATGTTCTGCCCTCTGGAACTCATCTGTTAGACCTAAGTCTGCCGGAATCATCAGCGAAGTACTGAACTGTCAGTCAAATCTGCCTTGCGTCTAGATGGAATTCCCTCTTCGACAGTTTATCTCTTATTTTAAAGTACAATGATCAACACAATGAAGTGCTGTCTCGCCTCGGTTTGCCATTGTTCAGAGATGCCAAGTTCGAATTCATTGAAGAGTATGTTACCGTCCTACATCCTCTCGCAACAGCCCTTGACAGGTTGCAGTCAGACAAAGAATGTTTCCATGGATGTATGCTTCCAACACTCTTAGCAGTGGAAAAGAAACTAGAGCGACTCAAATCAGCAACGTTAAGGCACTGCTAACCACCATTCTGCGGTTGCATCAGGCTTCACTAAGCGCTTTGAAATGTTCCTCAACCTCAATGCTTCGTATTACAGCAAATCAGCCATTTTGTCACTGGTATCGAATCCACAGCTCAAACTAAAATGGTTGACAATATTATGAAAACTAGATATGCAACAAAGAAACTAGTTCAAGAAATGTTGGTGAATGCCGCGAAACATCTAGTGTTAGAGTAGCTAAATGACAAAAAAGTTCGTTGTCCTCGCTGCAGCAATACCCAGGAATAACGAAAGTTTTTATTAAACACAATACAGCTCTACCATCTGCTCCTATTGCACGACCTCCTAGTTTCGTGCGCTACATTCGCTCTCCTAAAAAAAGTAGATGAAATGTTCAGTCAACTAGTCTTTTTGAAAGCTAATAATATTGACTGATAAGATCCATTGTTGTAATGACTTTGCAACTTCTATATTAAAAGCAATGGAAAGAATGACAATAATAATGATAATAGTAACAATAGTGAAAGTATCATTGGTATGAATAAATGCTGCTGTTGATGATATTGATAATAATAATAATAATAATAATAATAACAACAGTAATAGTAATGATAATAACAGTAACGATGATAATAATGATAATGATAATAGATAATGATATGAAATTGAAACTATCCACAATGAGAACTGAAAATAAGCGTGAAGTTTCAAACTCAACACGAGTTCCTCTTCAGACAAAAACCGAAATGGATACCAGGAGAGAATTTTGACGTTTATATAGTGATAGAGAGACAGAAAAAAACAAGATCTCAGGTCTCAGGGGGAGAGTCAAGGTCGAAGAGTCTGGGGAAGGCTTTGCTAACAGGTGATTAGGTAAGATCATCTAACCTCCATTGGCCAGCAGTCAAGTTAAGATTAGGCAATTTTGTAATTGGAAGGGTTTCAATTCTTTTTCTCGCGTACGAATTTAACCATGAATTAAAATGGCCTCTTTCCAATTTAACATGTATTTCGTCACGTAAATGAATAAAACAAGCATTTGGTTCTCTGGCGTATCTTACATCACATCTATGTTCATTGATTCTTTTTTCAAAAGTTCTGCCAGTTTCGCCTATGTAAAATTCCAGGCAATACTTGCAAGGAATCGTGTAAATACCTGGAGAGGTATCAAGAGCACCGCTAGTTATACTATGCCTAATCAAAGTATTGCGCAACGTGTTCGGAGAGAGAGAGAGAGAGAGAGAGAGAGAGAGAGAGAGAGAGAGAGAGAGAGAGAGAGAGAGAGAGAGAGAGAGAGAGAGAGAGAGAGAGAGAGAGAGAGACTGGGGAGAGGAGGGAAGAGGGAGGGAGAGGGAGAGGGGGAGAGAGGGAGGGAGGGAGAGAGGAAGAGGGAGAGAGAGGGAGGGAGGGAGAGGGAGAGAGAGAGGGAGAAGGAGAGAGAGGGAAGGAGAGGGGGAGAGAGAGAAGGAGATTAACTGATTGCACAGTTACTCCTGTCCATCACGAACAATAGTTTGGTGAATACTTTTACATTATGTATTTTGTTCAGCAATGCAGACTGCAATATTATTGCTGTCAGAAATATTTCCAGGACCACAGGATACGACAGAATGCTTTGTCTCTTAGGACAGGTGTTTCACATTGCTTCGAAACAGGATTTCCCCAATCATCATGTCACGTCATACGGCAAAAAATACTAATAAAAAATCCAATTGTTTCACTTTTTCCCCCAAGGTCATGAATTTGGAAACTATGCGACTGACAATTAACAATTTAAAATAAGCAAAAAATGTTTAAACCACACTTATTGTACCGCGCTTCAAGCCTATACGTGTCCATTGTCAAAACAGAAGGCGGACATGACACTGCATGCCTGGGGAAAGAGGGGAAAAACGCATTTAGTGTAACGCAAACCGTACATAATAAACAGTTTATTCGTTATCTGATCGTCATTTCATAGAAGGCAGAGCTCGAGATCGAACCCGTGAGAAAAACGCTCAAACTCTGGGTAAGGAATCTATGCTCATATTTTACGACCCGTTTGATTTATATCGTTATTGTGCTGAGAGCATGAGTGCAAGAGGGTCAGCCAAGAGAAAAATATTGCCTTGCGTATTTGCTACACTTTTACGACTATTGGCGATTAATGAACACTTGTAAGTTGGTATTTCGGTGTTTCTACTCGCGATGGATGATCGTATAACGTCTGTAGACTGCTAACGTTCCACTATTTTGAGATTAAGTACGGTAACGAATACTGAATGATAATTACAGTAATGATGGACAGTTCATTGTGGCAAATCTATAAAAAACGTGGAGTGGAGATGAGGAAAGTGTAGATTCTCACTCAGCAATATGATGGCGCTGGAACTGTAATTTTCATGACGAGAATCTTCCAGGATTGTGACTATTGAACGCCGGTTTTAAAGTGTCAGTAAAAGAAACAACTGCAGAAACTACAAGGATAAAAATGATAATGATGATGATAATGATAACCTCAAGGATAATAGAGGTCATAGTAAAATTATGAATACCTCTTTTCCTATTCAGAACCGCCAGCTCCTCGACGATGAAGACTCTCCTCTTTCTCTCAGGCTTGATTCTAGCGTCTTGTGAGTATGCCAGGCCTATGTGTATATATGTGGTAAAATGTATAATACATAAGACATTCTTTGCCAATGTTGTTATCAGTTTTAAGTAATTTTTACATTTCACTAAAACATACTCTCTTTTTGCAGATATATCAGTACATGGCGCGAGTATAAGCCATGAAGAGGGTAAGAATTTAAGAATTTGTTTTAGTAATTTAGTATGTTGATCTCGTGCATATGAACGAAATCTTGTACTTTTTTCTTAACATCTTATCCTAAAAATTATGCCAAAGTTCGTTTTTCATTACTTTCTTTGTAAAGGCGATATTATTCTATTTGACAGATGAATACGATGCCTCTTCTCCGACGTCTGGTAAGCTAGTTCTAAAAGATGTTCACTGTTTCATAATACGGACTGGTCGTGTGAATGGGGAATAGATGAATATGTTTTATGTTTAATTTCAACGACGTTCAAAAGTTCGGGCAGAGAGAGAAAAAGAGAGAGAGAGAGAGAGAGAGAGAGAGGGGTGGGAGGGAGAGAGAGAGAGAGAGAGAGAGAGAGAGAGAGAGAGAGAGAGAGAGAGAGAGAGAGAGAGAGAGAGAGAGAGAGAGAGAGAGAGAGAGAGAGACGGCAAGATAAATTAAAAAATATCAAAGATACAGAAATAGAACCAAAGAGAGACCATATTACAAAGACGAAAGGAGGGAGAAAGGAAAGGAGAGAGCCAGAGACAGAGAAAGAGAGACCTATAACGCAACCTCCACTTACCTCCAACAGACGAGCATTCCAACGAAGACTCCAGCGAGAAGAGGACCGCCACAGACCGATTTGGTCGCCTGTGGTACTTCCCCCACAGACCATGTCACCACCAACATCATGGTGTTCCTCTGGGGGGGAATGGCAACAACACCGGAGGAGAAACAGGACAGTTAAACGGACTGACAAATTTCCTAGGAGGATTGGCGAATCTTTTTGGATTGGGTGGACTGGGATTAGGAGGGGGCACTGGTGGAGGAGGTATACTAGGGGGGTTGTTTGGAGGGAACGGTGGGTTAGGGGGCCTGTTCGGTGGCGTGGGAGGAGGGCAAGGGCAAGCTAATGGAACTGGGCAAGGCACTGGGGCTGGGCAAGGGCAAGGCACTGGGACTGGGCAAGGGCAAGGCACTGGGGCTGGGCAAGGGCAAGGCACTGAGGCAGGTCAAGGGCAAGGCAC
>NC_091562.1:15131028-15133528 GCF_042767895.1 Penaeus vannamei
ATATATATATATATATATATATATATATATATATACATACTTACATACATGCATACATATATAAATATATAAATATATAAATATGTATGTATATATATATATATATATGTATGTATATATATATATATATATATATATATATATATATATATATATATATATACATACATATATATATATATACATACATATTTATATATTTATATATTTATATACATATATATATATATATATATATATATATATATATATATATATATATATATATATATATATATATATATATATATATACATACACACACACACACACACACACACACACACACACACACACACACATATATATATATATATATACATATATATATATATATATATATATATATATATATATATATATATATATATATATATATATATATATATATATATATATATGAGGTATTTAAAATGTGTGCCCGGTAAAGGGATAAAAGTAAATGCAAAAACCAGGTATACAGCAAAATGCGAGGAGAATCGTAATGTTTTTTTGTTTTTTTTCAAACCCTGCATATACGAACGCGCGCATGCAACAGTGAGAAAGAGGGAGGGGCCATAAGGCATGGCAGCTGACACAAGAAACTCATTTGTAGCTTAGAGTTCTTTTGGAAGACAGATGAATCGTAGGTATAAGGGATCAGTGACACGGAGTTGAATCAGTTCCAGTTCATGTTATGGTGTAAAGTGAAGTGGTCGAGAGTAACGTCCACGGACTCTGATCAGGGAAAGGATAATAATGCATGAACCTTGTGAGCTTTTATGCAAATGAGACAAAGCCGACGGAACCACTTATGTTCTGGTAGGAATTTATTAAGCAGGAGGTCTTCCCTTGTTAAGAGGCTTCCGAAGAGCCATAGATACCTCGAACTGGGTCCTAAAAGAGCTATAGGAGTACAGAAATTAACAAGGGACTGGAGACGCAAGAGTGTTTCTGTTGTAATTCGTGGTGCCAGGGAGAGATGTGGTCATTTTTCCAAGGGATTTGCAGGCTGGGCGTGAGATTGTGTGCAACTGGGCATGAAAGACCGTGCGATTGTACGACTGCGCATGCATATGAATGGAGGGAGGCTGACGAACAAAAAAGATAAAGATGTATGTAAAAACTTGGCAAGTTTTAAGAGAAAGAAAACAGTTTATCAATTCTTGGTATACAACCATTCATTCTTGCATAGAACCTCTAAATTCGTAGAAAAAACTATAAACACAAATAAAATAAACACTAAACTTGCGAGAAAAGATTCATAGCTGATTATGAACGCAGAACAATTTGAGAGAAATCTAATAAACCAAGTTCACAAATACTAGCGCGTTTAATCATAAAAGTTGAAGTAAAGAATTGGAAAAATGGCAGTAAAGCGACATGTAAAATATCCCGAAAAGGTCATAGCATTCACAATGCAAAGTGAAGGAACGCGAGAAAAGGACGAGGAATTTCTCACATCAGGGAACAATATAAATTTTCGCAGTAAATATCTGCAAACATTACTATTCTGGATTTTGTCCGAATAATGACAATTATCAGTCTACAGTATCGTTGTTATTTGCGGGCGAATGATAATGAGAAAATATCTGACCATTTATATTATATATAAAAGTGTCGAATGTTTATGAACTAGTTTTACACAATCTCAGTGGGGCTTGGTAACGATGGCGGGAAAATAACAGAGACAGTAGAAGTTAGGTTAGCATATGCAGCGTGAATCCTGGCAATACAGATATATGTATTTACGGCGAGGGTCAGGTTAGCAAAACACTTTTAGTGACACGAATGACAGAAACATGTCAGAGTGATGTCATATGTATTGAAATCAACTGTCGTATGACCGTGGCATTTACCTGCAGGTTACCATGACGACGAGGAAGCGGCTGGCAGATCTTCAGAGGCCATGAGTTCGATCTCGATACGCTCACCAGTAGCAAGTCTGGCAGTTCGACATGGGATGTAGACTCGACTGCAGTTTTAGGGCTTTAGAGCAAGGTACACGGGATGGGTGGCGCGCGTGGGGTCCGATACGTTCCTGGTCGCGGGGGTTACGAGAAGACCGGGAGATTGGGGCCAAGAACACGGTCGTCTGTGGAGAATGGCGAAGGAATGGGTGAATTTGGCTTAGTACTGCGGCCCTTTATGCAGATGGGAGGAAGCGGCCAGGCAAGCAAGGGACTGAACTAAAGAAACAATTTTGTAATCCGCCAGAAATATAATGAAGAAAACCAACTAGAGCTTCTATTTCCACACATTAAAACTGACACATGCACACGGGCAGAGAGAGAGAGAGAGAGAGAGAGAGAGAGAGAGAGAGAGAGAGAGAGAGAGAGAGAGAGAGAGAGAGAGAGAGAGAGAGAGAGAGAGAGAGAGAGAGAGAGAGAGTGAGTCATGTCTCATCCCAGAGGTCCTAGTTGCCTCCACAAACAGTTTCTGATGTCGAATAAAGATCCACTACTTAATGTTCATTGCTGTG
>NC_091562.1:15139968-15142468 GCF_042767895.1 Penaeus vannamei
ATGAAGAAAGAGAGCTGGAGAAAAAGAGAGTGAAGCAGAGAAAGTGAGGAGAGGGGCGAAGAGAGAGATAGAGAAACTATTTTTTTTCTGAAGGAAAACAATGATATTAATAATCAAAATGTTTCTCGGCAATGGAAATGCAATAATCTAGTCTGTGTACTTTTCGTCCTTGAAAAAAGAACATTATTACAGCAACTGCAAGAGAATTTTACACGAATGATAGAAAACGAACGATTGTCGCTTCTCAATCAACTAATAATAATTCTAATAATAAGTCAAATAACAACGGTGATGATATAATCATAAGGAAGTATCTAATGTTACCGTAGCAATAAAAATAACCAAATCAACAATGTTATAGAATGTACATAAATCATTGATAACAATAATCATGACCCCCCCCCCCCTCTCTCTCTCCCTCTTCATATTTTTATCCGTTGACGTTGGCTATTTTGGACCTTGAGTTTAAAATGATTTTAATACTTGCAAAGTGAAATAAGACGATAAAAGATGAGCATCGTGAAAATGTAATTAAATAAGTAACAAACATATCAAATGAAGGTTAACTTTCCTTACAAATGTAACACAGTAAGAATTAAAGTCCAAGAATAGATTTTAACTATGTTTATAACATCAATAAAAGATAGAGAGAGAGGGAGAGAGAGGGGGAAAAGAGAGAGAGAGAGAGAGAGAGAGAGAGAGAGAGAGAGAGAGAGAGAGAGAGAGAGAGGGGGGGGGGGTGCAGAAGTGGAAAGAAAAAAAAGTGCAGAGAAAGAGAGGGATTGAATAGAGAAACACTCCCAAACTCAGATCCATTTGGCTGGAAAATACACAATGGTATTGGAAATAAAAGTTAACACAGTATCTATTCCGACCGGAAACAATTATCAGTGGTGTATGCATATTCTATATCATTGCTAATTTCATTAATTTTACAATAATAGTAACAAGAGATACATATTCTAAAACCATTCCATAATTCCTTATCTTTATGTTATCATCATTTTTACTCTTGTATTATTATCAGAATCATTATTATTATCAACTTTGTGATTTCCTTATCGTAAACAATAACATTATCATTTCCATATTTATAATCATTAGTTGTAGTATTAGTGGCATTTATTCATCGTCATATGTCATTGTCATTATAAAAACACATTGGGGGACATAACCTAATCCGAGAAAGCCTGCTTCCATTATCATTAAACAAAATTTGGGGAAGAAATAGGCAGAGGAAAACAGATGAATAAACAAATACACAAACAAACAAACAAATTATAGAAGCAATCACCCCCCCCCAAAAAAAAAAAAAAAAAATCTATGGTTTATTATTTCTTCTACTCTCCTTAACTTCAAGTCTCTGTGGTATAACGGTTAGCGCAGCTGCCTGTAAATCGGGAATACCGGGTTCGAATCCCGGCGGAGACGAATGCAATAACTTTTTTATGTAGTTATTTACTGTTGTATGATTTTTAATACTGGTAGTGTAGTCTGTATGTTATACTGTTTCTTTGCTATATTTTGACTCTCATTCTGATATCTTGGAAATTTCTGTTCAATTGTTTTAACCCTGCCTAGCCTCAAGAAAATTCATTCAACATATTAACCAACTTATACTCCCCCCTTTTATAAATCAACCTTCTTCGTTATAATAACAATAATAATAATAATAGCAATGGTAATAATGATAATGATAGTAATGATAATGATAGTAATGATAATGATAATATCGGAAATAATGATAATAATAATTAATGATGATGATAATTACAACAATAATAATGATATCTACAATGATAACCATAATAATAAAGATGATAATGATATTAATAATCATAATAATAATAATGTTAGTAGTAATAGTAGTAAAAATGATAATAATAATGATAGTTATGATACTACTGATAATGATAATAACTGGTAAAAATAATAACAATATCGATAATAACAATAACTACAATAAAATAATAATGATAATGATAACAATAATGACAATAATATCAATAGCAATGATAATGATGATGATAACAATGATGATAATATTAACAACAGTAGTAATAATAATGATGATAGTAATGATAATAATAATAATAATGATAATGATAATTATAATGCTGATAATAATTCTGGTAATAATAATGGTAATGATAATGATAACATTGGTAATAATAATAACAACAATAACGATAATAATAACTATATTTCAACTTTAGTTTGTTGTTAATCAAATTCATTTTAATGTACTGTCTCTGTCTCTGTCTCTGTCTCTGTCTCTGTCTCTGTCTCTGTCTCTGTCTCTGTCTCTGTCTCTGTCTCTGTCTCTGTCTCTGTCTCTGTCTCTGTCTCTGTCTCTGTCTCTGTCTCTGTCTCTGTCTCTGTCTCTGTCTATCTCTGTCTCTGTCTCTGTCTCTGTCTCTGTCTCTGTCTCTGTCTCTGTCTCTGTCTCTGTATCTGTCTGTCTCTCTCTCTCTCTCTCTCTCTCTCTCCACCACAAAAA
>NC_091562.1:15149968-15156648 GCF_042767895.1 Penaeus vannamei
AAAATAATAATAGTAAAAATAATAATAATAATGATGATTATAATACTAATGATGATGATAATAATAATGATAATAATAATAATAATGATGATGATGATGATAATAATAATGATAATAATAATGATAATAATAATAATAATAATAATGATAATAATAATAATAATAATAATAATAATAATAATGATAATAATAATAATGATAACAAGAATAATGATAATATCAACAATGATAAAGATCATAATGAAACAGTGATACCAACAATGATAACTGACATAATCGATGATAATGGTAAGAATGAAAGAGTGAGAGATATCTCTTGACAATTTATCTTCCTCTTGCACTTTCGTGCCTTTTTTCTACTATCTAACCTTTTTTTTTTTTGCCTCGCCCGTTTTGGTGTTACACTGGCTTGCCATTTCCGAAACGCCCTCCACCCTGTGTCGCCTCCCCTTGCCCACACCTCGACCTCTCCTTGCCTATTCCCCTACCCTGCCTTCATCACTACCCAACCACAGTGGATGCTCCCCTCTCTACATCTCCAACACCGCCTCCTCTTATCCACACGACCCCCTGTCCTTACCTATTCCCCTACTACGCCCTTACCGCCTACCTTGACCACTGTGTATACCCCTTCTCTCGATATCCCCACCCACCGCCTCTCTACTCTCCCCTTACCCCTACTTTCACCTCCTCTATACCCCCTCTCTCTGTATCCCCACTACCTCCCCCTTACCTAGCCCCCTCCCTCCCCTCCAGGCAGACCACTCCTTGCCCTCCGAATCCGACAGACGACAAGCCTTCCCTTAGACATCCACGTAAGCACTTACACGTGATAATCTACGTTTAGCTTAAGAAGGAACATCTTTTTTGTGTTGTTATTTCTTTCTTATTTCTTTTTATTTGTTGCGGAGTTGCAAAAGGAGCAGAAAGCTCGAACGTGAATTATGAATGAAGAGTGAAGGAGGAAGGGAGGGAGAGAGGGAGAGAGAGAGGGGTTGGGGAGAGTGAGAGAGAGAGGAGAGAGAACGATAGAGAGAGGAGAGAGAGAAGAGGGGAGAGAGAGAGAGAGAGGAGAGAAGTGAGAGTGTGTGTGTGTGTGTGTGTAAGAGAGAGAGGGGGGGGGGAGAGGGGGAGAGGGAAAGAGAGAAAGAGAGAGAAAGGGAGGGAGGAAGAGAGAGTGAGAGAGAGGGGAGTTAGAGAAAGAGAGAGTGGGGGGGGGGGAGAAAAAGAAAAAGAAAGAGGGAAGGTGGGAGGAAGAGTTAGAGTGATGGTGAGCGAGGGAAGTACGAGAGAAAGAGAAAAAGAGTAAAAAGACGTCCCAAAAACAACGTGTATAATTCACCATGCAATACCACACCCAGATCTCTACACCGACGTTGTACCGCGGATAAAAGCGATGCGCCTCGCAGTTGGCCCTTTTTGACCGCAGAGGGGATTTAACCTTCGGGGCAAGAGAGGGTTAATCCGGGACGCGAAATTCTTGGTACAATCTTTTCCTACAATCCGAAGGTTCGTCGACCCCTCAGTCATCCGAAGGAAACGATCGACGCCAAAACACAAGAACTACCAGCATCAATAACTCCTCATCAGGACAATTACAATAACCGCATCGTCAGGACAATTACAGAAATCACACCCTCACTTTCAGGAACATTACAACAATCACATCATCAGGGCCATGGAAATAATGACATCCTCGCCATCAGGACCATTACTTTACCCACATCCTCACTCCTAGGACCATTACAACTAACATTATCGCTACTGCTTCACAATCACATCACCAACCTTGAGTATCATAGTCGTGCTTTTATATAAACGGAAACTACATTACATTGTACTACAAAGAAAGAGCTATGAACACCGTACCAATAACACTGAAATACTGAGCTTTAAGGATTGTGATACAGACAAGAATGACGATAGATGTGGTTTAGATTTTCAGAGGTTTCATTCTGTTGCATCTGTCTACGTGCAACATATGAGGTCTGCGCTGAAGAGGTCACTCAACTTCACCTACCTCACTTTTTTTTTCTTTTTGTTATCTCTCACTTCCGAAGACGTAAGGGTATGTTCTGGCTGGAGAACGTTCTTCTGTTGTGTTAAGTATTTGCATCATGTTACATTATACGCGTTTATTTGTTTGTGTTTTGTTGCTGTGTAGATATTACAGCTGCTGTGCAACATGATCCTAATCCTCGTCGACAGATATCAGCACATTTAAACGTCCTGTATGTGTATGAATATATTTATGTATTTTTGTGTGTTTGTTTATGTGTATGTGTGTGTGGGGGGGGGGGGGAGCGCTTGCATGCGCATATGTGTATGCCCGTTTGAGTATACATTAAACGGCTAAAGATCCGCAGTTGTCCGGTAATGCTGACTAGTGAATTTAGAAATGGATTTCTGTTCATATTCACAGGGCTGTGTCCCGCGAATATGCAATGTTCCTCCTTGTTTGTTATGTTATATTCCCTTTTAAAAATACTGTAGCTCCTCCAGTGGCATGCAGAGGGCGCCGGCCAACCAAATGAGGGAGGGAAATCAGTTACTGATTTTGAAATTTATATTTAAATCGAATAAAGTGTTTATTTCATGTTTCATCTGTGTTAACATATCGCCCTTTCTCATATTTCTCAATAGCAGGGCTTATACTTGAGTCTTTGGGGCATACAATGACGGCGCTGGCCCCGGGCATCACCAGACCTCTACACGTTAATGAGCTCAGAAAACTATTTACAGGAATTCTCTTTAGTTACCGTAGTTTATGTGTTTAATTATGTCGTTTTCTATGAAAGTATGCAATAGAAAACGTAATTTTGTCGGACACTATACTTCTTTGATGTCATTTCATTCCAAGGAAGGGAAACGAAAAGGACATGGTTACTTTATTACTGTATTGATTTATGAAAATATAAAAATCATGCTCCACAATAAGGGATTTCCTTTGCTATTAGAATCCGTTTTTCACATAAATGGCGGTGAAGATGATGGAAGATAAACCTCATAAATATCATTAATGCTGAAATGAAGTATGTTCCGAAAACAATACAACCATAGCAATGTCAGGGTAGTTTATCTTCCACGATGTCCCTCAACACTCCCTGCGGGTCAGTGGTCGACGCCGGGGTCCGCTCTCCGAGGGAATGGGTTTTAAGCGCTTCTCTTCCCGTCGGCCGCGCCATCAGGACGGCGGTCGTGACTAGATTGGCGAAGCAGAAAGCGAACAAGGACACGGTGTGGGTGAGGAGTCGCTCGGGCGGCAGAAGGGCGGGCAGGATCAGGTGCTCCAACACCAGCTGGAGGACAGCGCCCCCAGCGGCCAGCAACAACACGAAACGCTGTGTCTGGCGCTGAGAAATTCGGGTCAAGATATGAGCCAGGGTTCAAAATGAGGTAAATCAGCACTTCCCACAATGAGTCTATTTATACCCGCCTGATACTCACCCTGAGCCAGATGAGGGCGGGGTTCTGCGGGCGGAAGGTGAGGATCCGCGGCGCCCAGATGACCATGAGGGACACCAGCAGCGCCACCCACAGCACCGTCAAGCGAGTTACCAGGGGCGGCGCCGTGTCCTGGTGGATGAGGGCGCCGCACCAGGGGTCGAACGAGCACTCCTCGGCCGGCACGCGACGCATCTGGCACGGGGCATGAGGAGCGTCAGACAAGGAAGGAGAGAGAGAAAATGATAAAGGGGATGGGAAAAAGGATACGAAAGGCGTGGGGGAAGAAATCACGATAAAGTTCACGTAAAGACTCATACATGCGAGGCTCCATAATATATGATCTACGATACAATAACGCTTACAAATGACTATAATGACATTTTGATGATATACATAATAATACAATTTAAAACATTACCAAACCATTAACGCTATTGATCATCCTCATTATATAAACCGTAAATATTTGCCAAAAGCGAATTGGCATGTTCGGTGGATGTTGTGTGTCAAAATCAGTTTATATCAGATGCCACAAACATGCAAGAATGAACTGACTAAATTTTTAAAATTCCTTTGTGAAACTGATGCGTGATATGTTCAGGTGAGTATCGTGTATTTGTTTACTATACTATCATAGCTATTCTGGATTATAAAAAGGATGAAAGCTTATATATCCATAAATCCATTTGTCTTTCTGTCTGTCTATCTCTACCTCCTCTTCTATCTCTCTCTCTCTCTCCCTCTCATCTTCCTCTCTCTCTCTGTCTACTCTCTCCTCTCCCTCTCTCTCTCCTCTTCTTCTCTCCTCCTCTCTCTCTGTTTATCTCTCTCCTACTCTCTCTCTGTCTACTCTACTCCTCTCCCTCCCTCCCTCTTTCTCTCTCTCTCTCTCTCTCTCTCTCTCTCTCTCTCTCTCTCTCTCTCTCTCTCTCTCTCTCTCTCTCTCTCTCTCTCTCTCTCTCTCTCTCTCACCCTCTCACTCTTCCTCTCTCTCTCTCTCTACTCTCTCCTCTCTCTCTCTCTCTCTCTCTCTCTCTCTCTCTCTCTCTCTCTCTCTCTCTCTCTCTCTCTCTCTCCTCTCTCTCTCTCATCTCTCCCTCTCTCTCTCTCTCTCTCTCTCTTTCTCTCTCGCCTCTCTACTTTCTACTCTCTACTCTCTTATCTCTTCTCTCTCCTCTCTCATCTTTCCTTTCCTCTCTCATTTTTTCTTTGCTCTCTCTCTTTTCTCCTATCTCCTCTTTCTTATCTTCTCTCTTTTCTCCTCCTTCTCCTTTCTCTTTTCTCATTTCTCTCCTCTATCCTTCGCCCCCCATTCTCTCAGACAAACAGGGAAAGAATAATAACAGACACACTAAAACAAATAAAAAATAAAAAATTCTCACACCTCCATTACAGGAACCAAATTATCTATCAAAACGTCTCTTTCCACAATGAAATCTCATTCACAACAATAAAGCCTCATTCACAGTCACCGAATTACCATCAGAAAGGGAAACAGACTCACAGATGGCTCACTCAGAGAAGGAAACAGACAGACACCCACTGAAACACCATCAGAAGGGGGAGTTTACAGACACTCGCCGATACCCCTGTTACAACGGGAAACAGACAAAAAGAAAAAGACAGAAGACAGTAGAGGCGTCATTTAGAGAAGGAAGCGAACCCCACACCGAAGCCCCAGTTCGAACGGGAAACAGAGACACTCACCGAGGCTTCAGACATAGAAACAGACCCCACTCACCGAAGCCCCAATTAGAACCGGGAAAGGAACAGAAGGAAAGAGACAGACACTCACCGAAGCCCCAATTAGAACCGGGAAAGGAACAGAAGGAAACAAACAGACACTCACCGAGGCCTCAGTCAGGGAGGGAACCATGCACCAGATGTTGTCCTTCACCGAAACGCGACACATAAAAGGGGAAATGAACTTCTCGGCCAACCACGCTCGAGAGATCATTTCCACGGTCTCCTGGATGCCGCTGACAGCCCACAGCCTCAGAACCCCGAGCCGCTGCGAACCCCTGTGCTGTGAGAGAAACGTGGGAGAAAGATCAGAAAGGAGGTTGCAAAGGAAATGCAGGTGATGGAGTGGAAAAGGAGTGGCTTGAAAGGCAGAGGTTCGGTAAAAGAAATTATGAAATATTTTGGTTATAAAAATGCGCGATGTATTTGTAGACATGTGATGCATATTGTGATTCGTTTTGAATGTCCCTATATAGGATTATGATGATCATTGATATGATCATCATAATTGTCGTTATTAATATCATTATCATCATCAGTATTGGTATTACTGTTGTTACTTTTGTGTATTATGACTATTATCATCACTATTATTATCATCGTATTGTCATTTTAGTTGCTGTTAACATTGTCAGTCATCATCATCATCATCTTAATATCACCATCATAATCATCATCACCATTATCATCATTATTATATCATCATACCATTATCAGCATCATCAAGGTCATTGGTAATAGCAACTGCATTGTCATTACTATTATTAGAACTGAAAATCATACACACTACTTATCATGCTGGCCGTGAGAGAGAAAACAAGCCAACATACATTTAGATAAAATATTCCTCTAATTAACCATCTAAACACATGTAAAGATGAAGATCTACTGTAACAAATTCAAGACACGTTTTAATATATTTTCCTTTTTTTTTCTTCGTATGCAAACGAGAGGAAAATAATCACCGAACACTCCTCCATTCTCTCGCGGTATGTTGTCCTTTCGCTCTGGTGGCGATGGAGCGCAAGATAATAGTTGCTTGAACTGGCGATAACAATAAAATACAGGCTGGCATAATCGGATGCTGATTGTGCGATATCTACTCTGCAAAGGTTCTTGTTCAAGCCACGTATTGAAGCAGTGTTACAGGTCCTGGAAGCGAGAACCAAATGAAATAAGATAGAAGCAAATTTAACCAAACAGAATAGAGTCACTCCTTTGATTATGAGATGAGGTTCATTGGATTATTTTTAGGCTGTAGGGTCCGGCTGTGACACTTATGTATCCGATGTATCGTGCAGCTATTGCATCCCACAGGTATATAGAGATGGCCTAAAGATTGAATAGTGGTCTGTACATTTTAGGGATGACCTGGGTGTACTATTAGGTAAGCGGGACCTGTGTCTTAGAACATTTTGGGTAGTAAAGCTTTGCCACTATTTTGAAACTTTTATCTCCATACTCGGCAGTGCTTCAGTGCTTATGCTAAT
>NC_091562.1:15164648-15167148 GCF_042767895.1 Penaeus vannamei
TCTATCGGAGGAATCAAAAATGTCAAATCCAAATCGAGCTCCGAGCCAGACCGACCACAGCGTTCTGCGGCATCTGTGGAGGGTCGACAACCCCGGGGGAATCTATGCAGGGGACGCGCGGCAAAAAAAGCACTGAGGTGTTAACACTACTGAGGAATATTGTTTAATGATAATGCTATTGACAGGTATAAGGATATCATTTCAAGAAGAAGAAAGGCGAGGCGTAGAGCTTGATAAGCGACATCGAGGGAGAAGGATTTTTCATTTCTTATTTATTTATTCTTTTAACTTAGGGTAAGTCTATTGACCTTCTAGGTGATGAAAAATTTGTTTAAAGATACCAGATTTTTATATGGTTTAATGTTCACTTCCCTAAGGGCGTGGTAAATAAACGGACGAGAAAATACTGTATGTGTGAGGCATTCATTTAGATATACAAAAAGACACATTTCAAGTTTTCAATATTTGAAGATTTAAAGAGTAAGAGAGAGAAAGAAAAGGAAGAAAGAGAGAGAGAGAGAGAGAGAGAGAGAGAGAGAGAGAGAGAGAGAGAGAGAGAGAGAGAGAGAGAGAGAGAGCAACTTCAAAAGCATTAAATTTTGATTCCACGATTTAATTATGGTATTCAGCCAGTTTTTCTTTGATTAATTTTAAGATACGCTATCCGGAGGGTTAATACGCACTACGATAGAGGTTCATATAAAAATTATTTCAGGTCATACTGTTGAGTGATAATTGATTGTACAATGCAAATATATTTTTCGATAAAAATGTCATATGCAATGAGAGGAGAGGAGAGAGAAAAGAAAAAAAAAGAATATCAATATCTTACTATACTTCCCTGGTAACTAAATAAGTAAAACTCTAGTCCTCACAAAACAAATAGAAAAGATAAAGAAAATAATCAGAAACAAAAACGCAACAACAAACACAATGTATACACAACATGCAAAGAAGGAGTAAGATGAATGAGAGATAGAAAGAAAGAGAAAGATAGAGATAGCTAGCTAGAGAGAGAGAGAGAGAGAGAGAGAGAGAGAGAGAGAGAGAGAGAGAGAGAGAGAGAGAGAGAGAGAGAGAGAGAGGGATAAAGAGAGAGAGAGAGAGACAGACAGAGAGACAGACAGACAGACAGACAGACAGATAGATAGAAAGATAGAGAGAGAAAGAGATAGAAAGATAAATAGATAGAGAGCAAAACAAAAACGTTTCCTTTTAAAGGCTGATCACACTTGCTTTGACTCCAAGAGATTAAATGCATGACGCAGGGAGGTGGAATGAGGGGAGGGAGGGGGAGGGGGAGAGGGGAGGGGGAAGGAGGGTGGGTGCCCTTTGCATGAGTCAAGTAAACTTTTTTTTATGATTTAATCACTCTTTTAAAACATGATAACGTCAATAATGAAGATAATAAAAATATATAATAATTACAGTGACGATGATAATATCAAGGTGGTACGAAAGATAATGATGATAACAAGAATGGCGATAAAATAGCAGTGGGACGGTAATAATGATGAAAATGAAAATTTGATATAACAGAAGACAATGTCATTGTCTGATGGTGATAATACTCATATCATTATCACCACCACCACAACCACCACTACTACTACTGTTACGACTACAACTACGACTACTATTTCTACTACTACTATTACAACAACTACTGCTACTTCTGCTTAAAATGGTACTAATAATGTTAATCCCGATAATAACGACAACAACACTAATACTAATATTAATGATAATTAAAATACTAATGTTAACAATAATAATGATTATGATAATAATAGTAGTAATGATAATGTTAACAATGATAATAATGATAATAATAATAATGTAAATAACAATAATGTCAATGCTGATAATAACACCACCACCTCCAGCAACAATAACAATAATGATAATGATGATGATTATAATGATAAAGAGGAAAATAATTATGATATTAATGATAATAATAGGGAAAATGATAGTAATCATAACAATGATAATGATAATGATAAAGATAAGGATAATAAGCATAATGATAATAGCAATTAATAATATTAAAAGTAATTATAATGATAACGATGAAAATATTAACAATAACAACAACAACAAAATGCAAATAGTAATGATAGTATAATAATGATCATAACAATCACAGCAATAATAATAAAGATAATGATTATGAAGATTATCACAACAAGTATAACGATGATCATGATAATGATGATGATAACAATGACATTGATGTTAATGGTAATGATAACAATGACATTGATGTTAATGGTAATGATAATCGTAATAACAATGATAACGATAATGATAATTATAATGATAATAATAGTAATAATAATGATAATGATGATGATGATGATGATGATGATGATGATGATGATGATGATGATATTAATAATGATAACAGAAAAGATGTTGGTGATGATAATGATAATACCAACAACAATGATAGCAACTGTAATAACAATGATAATATTAATGATAATAATGGTAGTGA
>NC_091562.1:15174648-15177148 GCF_042767895.1 Penaeus vannamei
GGAGAATCCTTAGTAGGTGATGGAACAACACCTGCAGAGGAGACGCCAGCACCGCCTGCGCTGAGGAGGGCTACTCGCAGGGGGAACCGGCGGGTATGATGGCGAAATGTGTTGGATAATTATTAGTGAAAATAACTAACCAGACTTTAGTGTTTAATGAACATGTCCTTACATCAATATGTTCATGAAATCAGATCAAATAAGAATTGTTGTAATTAAAGGAAGTATTCTTTAACGCCCAAGAAATAAAATAACAACTACCTGATTAAACATTTTTTACTCCAAGCCCTAACATTTCAAAGCTACTACTGTATTCTCTGATACTCTCTAGCGGTATCTATCAAAACCCCAAGAGGAAAACTTAAGCTGGAAATGGCATGATGGTTTTCTATGGGCTATCGATACTCCTTACATTCACCCAACAAAACGTAACTTGACCTAATATAACCTGGGGGGAGGGGGAGGGGGTCCGGGTTTGAACATCAAGACACCAACTGTGGAGGGTGTTGTTGGCTTGGCGTGAGAGGGAGGGGGGGAGGGGGTGAACCTGGGTTCCACGGATTCATTATCTCGCAGCTACAACTGAGAAGAAATATAAAGGAAAATATAAAAAATAAAACGAAAAAAACGGGATAGGATCTCTGTACGATTACTTATATACAAACACATACACACACACACAATTGTGTCTGTGTGTATGCTTATATATGTATATACTTATGGGCATATATATATATATATATATATATATATATATATATATATATATATATATATATATATATATATATATATATATATATATATATATATATATATATATATATATATATATATATATATATATATATTCATATGTATACACACACACACACGCACACACACATATATATAGATGTATATATATATACATATAGATACATATATATATATTATATATATATATATATATACATATATATATATATATATATATATATATATATATATATATATATATATATATATATATACATGTGTGTGTGTGTGTGTGTGTGTGTGTGTGTGTGTGTGTGTGTGTGTGTGTGTGTGTGTGTGTGTGTGTGTGTATACATACATACATACATACCGCCGCTCTTCTGTTCATGGTATACCTTGTTCATCCTGATTATACTACAATCGTCTATGTATGCAATGCTGACTATGTCAAGGTTAGTATGCTGATTCAGTGGGAATGTTACGAGGTAAATGCAATACGTCCGCCGCTCCGAGATCGCCGATAACTGTGTAACGCTCTAGCCTGCCGGGAATACGTGGTGGAGGTTTTGTGTCCTCGGTGGGGTTGGGGGGCGGCAGCCCCCTCCTCAGGGGGGGTCGCAGAGGGTTATTTTCACTGTGGGTTATATTATTAGATTATTTAACCCCGCATTTTCCCTGGAACCTTTCATACCCTCTCCTGCTATCGGGGCCAAGTTTCCGCGCAATAAAAACTATATATTTGCAATGTGGACAGTGAGTGGAATCCAACGATACCAAAATCGTAGATATCGGAGAGGCGAAGGTAATATAGAAAATTACCATATATATATATATATATATATATATATATATATATATATATATATATATACATATATACATATATATACATATATATTCATATATATATATATATATATATATATATATATATATATATATATATATATATATATATGTGTGTGTGTGTGTGTGTGTGTGTGTGTGTGTGTGTGTGTGCGCGTGTGTGTGTGTATGTATATATATATATATATATATATATATATATATATATATATATATATATATATATATATATATATATATATATATATATATATATATATATATATATATATATATCCATATATACATACATGCATGTACATATATATATATATATATATATATATATATATATATATATATATATATATATATATATATATATACATATATATATATATATATATATATATATATATATATATATATTTATATATTTATATATATATACATATGCATATACATATCTACACACACACACACACACACACACACACACATATATATATGAATATATATAAATATGTATGTATATATCTATACCCAACAACGAAAACGATGTCGCCACGCCAGACCTGGTTTGGAGAGATCTTGCCTGAAAGGAGGACCACGTTCAAACAACCTGGACGTAGTTAGGAAAGGGGGGGCAGGAAGGGAGTGATTTAGATTCGCTAGGCAAAGCAAAGAGTGAGTGCTCGGCTATGTTTCAGTCCCATCCTATTGAGGCTAGCGTAAGCAGCTCCCCTTCTCTCCCCCCCCCCCCCACTCTCTTTCTCTCTCTCTCTATCTCTCTCTCTCTCTCACACACACACACTATGTGTAATGTTTGTAATGTTTGTGAGTGTGAGTAATGTATCGTCTCAAGTAGCGCCTCTTGAGCTGCTTTTATTTCGTTTGGGTGCCTCCAGTCATGTTCATGAATCGCTAAGCGTGGCAT
>NC_091562.1:15182148-15189648 GCF_042767895.1 Penaeus vannamei
TGATGATTTTTTATCATGATTGTATTGTCATGTTGTTACACTCGTTCTAAATTATTTTTAGTTTTCTTGGATCATGTTTCGTATTACTTTCGACTCTCTCTCTGATTTTCTCTGCTTCTCTTTCTCCGATTTTTTTATTCGTTTGTCTGCCTCTATTTCTCTCCTCCCCCTCCCCCGCTCTCTCTCTATATATCTCTCTCTTTCTCTCTCTATCTCTTTCTGACCGGTGTCTTCTTTTAATATCAGTAGGGCCTCTAATCTAAATATTTTTTGCAGTCCTAGTTCACCCTCCTCGATTAATAATTTTTACTGTGCTTGGAACCCCTGGAAAGAACAAGTCGAGTGTATTCTTTGCATGCTCGTTCTGTGGTTTGGTTGGGGAGTCCAGACGGGGAGGAAAGCGAAAACAAAATATTCTCATGGTCACCTTCGCTCGTCGAGGGTCGCTGCGAATGGTCCACTGAAGTAGTATTGTTTAAATGTCTTAGTTGTTGAAAGGATGATTACTTGGATTTGATTGGTATTAGGAACTATAAGGACCTCTGTGAAAGAAGTGTCTTCTCATAAACCATACACGAGCAAGTTTTTATTTTTATTTTTCATATCCATCTTTGAACAAGGATTGCTTTTCCTTTTTTAATAATCCATGGACAATATATATAAAACCTATATTAGCATTAGCACTGAAGCGCTGCCGAGTATGGAGATAAAACAGTTTCAAAATACTGGCAAAGCTTTACCACCCAAAACATATGTTCTAAGACATGTCCCGCTTACCTAATAGTACACCCAGGTCATCCCTAAAATGTACAGACCACTATTCAATCTTTAGGCCATCTCTATTTACCTGTGGGACACAATAGCTGCACGATACATCGGATACATAAGTGTCACAGCCGGACCCTACAGCCTAAAAATAATCCAATGAACCTCATCTCATAATCAAAGGAGTGACTCTATTCTGTTTGGTTAAATTTGCTTCTATCTTATTTCATTTGGTTCTCGCTTCCAGGACCTGTAACACTGCTTCAATACGTGGCTTGAACAAGAACCTTTGCAGAGTAGATATCGCACAATCAGCATCCGATTATGCCAGCCTATATTTTATTATTATCGCCAGTTCAAGCAACTATTATCTTGCGCTCCATCGCCACCAGAGGGAAAGGACAACATACCGCGAGACAATGGAGAAGTGCTCGGCGATTATTTTCCTCTCGTTTGCATACGAAGAAAAAAAGAGGAAAATATATTAAAACGTGTCTTGAATTTGTTACAGTAGATCTTCATCTTTACATGTGTTTAGATGGTTAATTAGAGGAATATTTTATCTAAATGTATGTTGGCTTGTTTTCTCTCTCACGGTCAGCATGATAAGTAGTGTGTATGATTTTCAGTTCTAATAATAGTAATGACAATGCAGTTGCTATTACCAATGACCTTGATGATGCTGATAATGGTATGATGATATAATGATGATGATAATGGTGATGATGATTATGATGATGATATTAAGATGATGATGATGATGACTGACAATGTTAACAGCAACTAAAATGGCAATACGATGATAATAATAGTGATGATAATAGTCATAATACACAAAAGTAACAACAGTAATACCAATACTGATGATGATAATGATATTAATAACGACAATTATGATGATAACAATATCAATGATCATCATAATCCTATATAGGGACATTCAAATCGAATCACAATGTGCATCACATGTCTACAAATACATCGCGCATTTTTATAACCAAAATATTTCATAATTTCTTTTACCGAACCTCTGCCTTTCAAGCCACTCCTTTTCCACTCCATCACCTGCATTTCCTTTGCAACCTCCTTTCTGATCTTTCTCCCACGTTTCTCTCACAGCACAGGGGTTCGCAGCGGCTCGGGGTTCTGAGGCTGTGGGCTGTCAGCGGCATCCAGGAGACCGTGGAAATGATCTCTCGAGCGTGGTTGGCGGAGAAGTTCATTTCCCCTTTTATGTGTCGCGTTTCGGTGAAGGACAACATCTGGTGCATGGTTCCCTCTCTGACTGAGGCCTCGGTGAGTGTCTGTTTGTCTCCTTCTGTTCCTTTCCCGGTTCTTATTGGGTCTTCGGTGAGTGTCTGTCTCTTTCCTTCTGTTCCTTTCCTGGTTCTTTTTGGGTCTTCGGTGAGTGTCTGTCTCTTTCCTTCTGTTCCTTTCCTGGTTCTTATTGGGTCTACGGTAAGTGTCTGTCTCTTTCCTTCTGTTCGTTTCCCGGTTCTTATTGGGTCTTCGGTAAGTGTCTGTCTCTTTCCTTCTGTTCGTTTCCCGGTTCTAATTAGGGCTTCGGTGTGTGGGGTCTGTTTCTATGTCTGAATCCTCGGTGAGTGTCTCTGTTTCCCGTTCGAACTGGGGCTTCGGTGTGTGGTTCGCTTCCTTCTCTAAATGACGCCTCTAGTGTCTTCTGTCTTTTTCCTTCTGTCTGTTTCCCCGTTGTAACAGGGGCATCGGCGAGTGTCTGTAAACTCCCCCTTCTGATGGTGTTTCAGTGGGTGTCTGTCTGTTTCCTTCTCTGAGTGAGCCATCTGTGAGTCTGTTTCCCTTTCTGATGGTAATTCGGTGACTGTGAATGAGGCTTTGTTGTTGTGAATGAGATTTCATTGTGGAAAGAGACGTTTTGATAGATAATTTGGTTCCTGTAATAGATGTGAGATTTTTTTTTTCATTTTTATTTGTTTTAGTGTGTCTGTTATTATTCTTTCCCTGTTTGTCTGAGAGAATGGGGGGCGAAGGATTGAGGAGAGAAATGAGAAAAGAGAGAGGAGAGGGAGGAGAAAAGAGAGAAGATAAGAAAGAGGAGATAGGAGAAAAGAAAGAGAGCAAGAAAAAGAAAGGAAAAAGAAATAGAGAGAGAGAAAGAGAGAGAGAAGGAGAGAGAGAGAGAGGAGAGAGAGAGAGAGAGAGAGAGAGAGAGAGAGAGAGAGAAAGAGAGGAGAGAGAGAGAGAGAGAGAGAGAGAGAGAGAGAGAGAGAGAGAGAGAGAGAGAGAGAGAGAGAGAGAGAGAGAGAGAGAGAGAGAGAGAGAGAGAGAGAGAGAGAGAGAGAGGAAGATGAGAGGGTGAGAGAGAGAGAGAGAGAGAGAGAGAGAGAGAGAGAGAGAGAGCGAGAGAGAGAGAGAGAGAGAGAGAGAGAGAGAGGAGGAGGAGGGAGGGAGGGAGAGGGAGAGAGTAGACAGAGAGAGAGAGAGGAGAGAGTAAACAGAGAGAGAGAGGAAGAAGAAGAGAGAGAGAGAGAGGGAGAGGAGAGAGTAGACAGAGAGAGAGAGGAAGATGAGAGGGAGAGAGAGAGAGAGATAGAAGAGAGGGAGAGATAGACAGACAGAAAGACAAATGGATTTATGGATATATAAGCTTTCATCCTTTTTATAATCCAGAATAGCTATGATAGTATAGTAAACAAATACACGATACTCACCTGAACATATCACGCATCAGTTTCACAAAGGAATTTAAAAAATCTAGTCAGTTCATTCTTGCATGTTTGTGGCATCTGATATAAACTGATTTTGACACACAACATCCACCGAACATGCCAATTCGCTTTTGGCAAATATTTACGGTTTATATAATGAGGATGATCAATAGCGTTAATGGTTTGGTAATGTTTTAAATTGTATTATTATGTATATCATCAAAATGTCATTATAGTCATTTGTAAGCGTTATTGTATCGTAGATCATATATTATGGAGCCTCGCATGTATGAGTCTTTACGTGAACTTTATCGTGATTTCTTCCCCCACGGCTTTCGTATCCTTTTTCCCATCCCCTTTATCATTTTCTCTCTCTCCTTCCTTGTCTGACGCTCCTCATGGCCCGTGGCAGATGCGTCGCGTGCCGGCCGAGGAGTGCTCGTTCGACCCCTGGTGCGGCGCCCTCATCCACCAGGACACGGCGCCGCCCCTGGTGACTCGCTTGACGGTACTGTGGGTGGCGCTGCTGGTGTCCCTCATGGTCATCTGGGCGCCGCGGATCCTCACCTTCCGCCCGCAGAACCCCGCCCTCATCTGGCTCAGGGTGAGTATCAGGCGGGTATAAATAGACTCATTGTGGGAAGTGCTGATTTACCTCATTTTGAACCCTGGCTCATATCTTGACCCGAATTTCTCAGCGCCAGACACAGCGTTTCGTGTTGTTGCTGGCCGCTGGGGGCGCTGTCCTCCAGCTGGTGTTGGAGCACCTGATCCTGCCCGCCCTTCTGCCGCCCGAGCGACTCCTCACCCACACCGTGTCCTTGTTCGCTTTCTGCTTCGCCAATCTAGTCACGACCGTCGTCCTGATGGCGCGGCCGACGGGAAGAGAAGCGCTTAAAACCCATTCCCTCGGAGAGCGGACCCCGGCGTCGACCACTGACCCGCAGGGAGTGCTGAGGGACATCGTTGAAGATAAACTACCCTGACATTGCTATGGTTGTATTGTTTTCGGAACATACTTCATTTCAGCATTAATGATATTTATGAGGTTTATCTTCCATCATCTTCACCGCCATTTATGCGAAAAACGGATTCTAATAGCAAAGGAAATCCCTTATTGTGTAGCATGATTTTTATATTTTCATAAATCAATACAGTAATAAAGTAACCATGTCCTTTTCGTTTCCCTTCCTTGGAATGAAATGACATCAAAGAAGTATAGTGTCCGACAAAATTACGTTTTCTATTGCATACTTTCATAGAAAACGACATAATGAAACACGTAAACTACGGTAACTAAAGAGAATTCCTGTAAATAGTTTTCTGGAGCTCATTAACGTGTAGAGGTCTGGTGATGCCCGGGGGCCAACGCCGTCCATTGGCAGCGTATGCCCCTAAAGACTCAAGTATAAGCCTCTGCTATTGAGAAATAAGGAGAAAGGGCGATATGTTAGCTTACAGATGAAACATGAAATAAACACTTTATTCTGATTTAAATATATAAATTTCAAAATCAGTAACTGATTTCCCTCCCTCATTTGGTTGGCCGGCGCCCCCGCCCCCTCCCCCTCTGCATGCCACTGGAGTGAGCTACAGTATTTTTAAAAGGGAATATAACATAACAAACAAGGAGGGAACATTGCACATATTCACGGGACACAGCCCTGTGGAATATGAACAGAAAATCCCATTTCTAAAATTCACTAGTCAAAGCATTACCGGACAACTGCGGATCTTTAGCCGTTTAATGTATACGCAAACGGGCATACACATATGCGCATGCAAGCGCCCCGCCCCCACACACATACACATAAACAAACACACAAAAATACATAAATATATTCATACACATACAGGACGTTTAAATGTGCTGATATCTGTCGACGAGGATTAGGATCATGTTGCACAGCAGCTGTAATATCTACACAGCAACAAAACACAAACAAATAAACGCGTATAATGTAACATGATGCAAATACTTAACACAACAGACTTAACACAGCAGAAGAACGTTCTCCAGCCAGAACATACCCTTACGTCTTCGGAAGTGAGAGATAACAAAAAGAAAAAAAAAAGTGAGGTAGGTGAAGTTGAGTGACCTCTTCAGCGCAGACCTCATATGTTGCACGTAGACAGATGCAACAGAATGAAACCTCTGAAAATCTAAATCACATCTATCGTCATTCTTGTCTGTATCACAATCTTTAATGCTCAGTATTTCAGTGTTATTGGTACGGTGTTCATAGCTCTTTATTTGTAGTACAATGTAATGTAGTTTCCGTTTATATAAAAGCACGACTATGATACTCAAGGTTGGTGATGTGATTGTGAAGCAGTAGCGATAATGTTAGTTGTAGTGGTCCTAGGAGTGAGGATGTGGGTAAAGTAATGGTCCTGATGGTGAGGATGTCATTATTTCCATGGTCCTGATGATGTGATTGTTGTAATGTTCCTGAAAGTGAGGATGTGATCTCTGTAATTGTCCTGACGATGCGGTTATTGTAATTGTCCTGATTAGGAGTTATGGTTGCTGGTAGTTCTTGTGTTTTGGCGTAGTTCGTTTCCTTCGGATGAGAATGTTGTACCTGAGGGGTCAGACGAAACCTTCGAGATTGTAGGAAAAGATTGTACCAAGAATTTTCGCGTCCCGGATTAACCCTCTCTTGCCCCTGAAGGTTAAATCCCCTCTGCGGTCAAAAAAGGGCCAACTGCGAGGCGCATCGCTTTTTTATCCGCGGTACAACGTCGGTGTAGAGATCTGGGTGTGTGTATTGACATGGTGAATTCATACACGTTGTTTTTGGGACGTCTTTTTACTCTTTTTCTCTTTCTCTCCGTACTTCCCTCGCTCACCATCACTCTAACTCTTCCTCCCACTCTTCCCTCTTTCTTTTTCTTTTTCTCCCCCCCCCCCCCACTCTCTCTTCTCTTTCTCTTTCTCTATCCCCCCTCTCTCTCACTCTCTCTTCCTCCCTCCCTTTCTCTCTCTCTCTCTTTCTCTTCCTTTCCCTCTCCCCATCTCTCTCCCCCCCCTCTCTCTCTTACACACACACACACACACACACTCTCACTTCTCTCCCTCTCTCTCCTCTCTCTCTCTCTCCCTTCTTCTCTGTCTCCTCTCTCTATCGTTCTCTCTCTCTCCTCTCTCTCTCACTCCCCCCCCCTCTCTCTCTCCCTCCCTCCCTCCCTCCCTCACTCTTCATTCATAATTCACACTCGAGCTCTCTGCTCCTTTTGCAACTCCGCAACAAATAAAAAGAAATAAGAAAGAAAGAACAACACACCAGAATAACCAAAGAAAAAAGATGTTTCTTCTTAAGCTAAACGTAGATTATCACGTGTAAGTGCTTACGTGGATGTCTAAGGGAAGGCTTGTCGTCTGTCGGATTCGGAGGGCAAGGAGTGGTGTGCCTAGAGGGGAGGGAGGGGGCTAGGTAAGGGGGAGGTAATGGGGATACAGAGAGAGGGGGTATAGAGGGGGTGAAAGTAGGGGTAAGGGGAGAGTAAAGAGGCGGTGGGTGGGGATATCGAGAGAAGGGGTATACACAGTGGTGAAGGTAGGGGAGTAAGGAGATGAGGGCATAGTAGGGGAATAGGTAAGGACAGGGGGTGGTGTGGATAAGAAGAGGCGGTGGTGGGGATGTAGAGAGGGGAGCATCCACTGTGGTTGGGTAGTGATGAGGGCAGGGTAGGGGAATAGGCAAGGAGAGGTCGAGGTGTGGGCAAAGGGAGGCGACACAGGGTGGAGGGCGTTTCGGAAATGGCAAGCCAGTGTCACACCAAAACGGGCGAGGCAAAAAAAAAAAGCTTAGATAGTAGAAAAAAGGCACGGAAATGCTAGAGGAACATAAATTGTCAAGAGATATCTCTCACTGTTTCATTCTTACCATTATCATCGATTATGTCAGTTATCATTGTTGGTATCACTGTTTCATTATGATCTTTATCATTGTTGATATTATCATTTTTCTTGTTATCATTATTATCATTATCATTATTATTATTATTATTATTATTATTATTATTATTATTATTATTATTATTA
>NC_091562.1:15197148-15215391 GCF_042767895.1 Penaeus vannamei
AAGTTAGCCGATGTAACTCTGGAGTGCGCTGTCGAAGTGGTGGACGTCAAGTGGTTAAATAATGGCCAGAGACCGGAGTGCCATGCTAACATCTCGCTGCAATAGCCGAACACACATGCAGTGCTACGCAGTGGTAGTTTTTGTGAAGTGGAGGGAGAGAGAGAGAGAGAGAGAGAGAGAGAGAGAGAGAGAGAGAGAGAGAGAGAGAGAGAGAGAGAGAGAGAGAGAGAGAGAAGAGAGAGAGAGAGAGAGAGAGAGAGAGAGAGACAGAGACAGGAACAGAGACAGGAGCAGAGACAGAGACAGAGACAGAGACAGAGACAGAGACAGAGACAGAGACAGAGACAGAGACAGAGAGAGAGAGAGAGAGAGAGAGAGAGAGAGAAGAGAGAGGGAGACAGAAACAGTACATTAAAATGAATTTGATTAAAACAAACTAAAGTTGAAATATAGTTATTATTATCATTGTTGTTATTATTATTACCAATGTTCTTATCATTATCATTACCATTATTATTACCAGAATTATTATCAACATTATAATTATCATTATTATTATTATCATTATTATCATTACTATCATCATTATCATTACTACTGTTGTTAATATTATCATCATTGTTATCATCATTATTATAATTTCTATTGATATTATCGTCATTATTGTTATCATTATCATCATTATTATTTTTATTGTAGTTATTGTTATTATTATCGATATTGTTATTATTTTTACCAGTTATTATCATTATCAGTAGTATCATAACTATCATTATTATTATCATTTTTACTACTATTACTACTAACATTATTATTATTATGATTATCAATATCATTATCATCTTTATTGTTATGGTTATCATTGTAGATATTATTAATGTTGTAATTATCATCATCAAGACTATTATTATCATTATCATTATTTCCGATATTATCATTATCATTATCATCATTATTATTATCATTACTATCATTATCATTATTACCATTTCTATTATTATCATTATTATTATTATTATTGTTGTTATTACAACGAAGAAGGTTGATTTATAAAAGGGGGGAGTATAAGTTGGTTAATATGTTGAATGAATTTTCTTGAGGCTAGGAAGGGTTAAAACAATTGAACAGAAATTTCCAAGATATCAGAATGAGAGTCAAAATATAGCAAAGAAATAGTATAACATACAGACTACACTACCAGTATTAAAAATCATACAACAGTAAATAACTACATAAAAAAGATGGTTTCATTCGTCTCCGCCGGGATTCGAACCCGGTATTCCCGATTTACAGGCGGCTGTGCTTACCATTATACCACGGAGACTTAAAGAAGAGTAGAAGAAATAATAAACCATAGATTTCTTTTTTTTTTTTTTTTTGTGGGGGGGTGATTGCTTCTATATTTTGTTTGTTTGTTTGTGTACTTGTTTATTCATCTGTTTTCTTCTGCCTATTTCTTCCCCTAATTTTGTTTAATGATGATAATGGAAGCAGGCTTTCTCGGATTAGGTTATGTCCCCCAATGTGTTTTTATAATGACAATGACATATGGCGATAAATAAATGCCACTAATACTACAACTAATGATTAAAAATATGGAAATGATAAAGTTATTGATTACGATAAGGAAATCACAAAGTTGATAATAATAATGATTCTGATAATAATACAAGAGTAAAAATGATGATAACATAAAGAAAAGGAATTATGGAATGGTTTTAGAATATGTATCTCTTGTTACTATTAGAGTAAAATTAATGAAATTAGCAAGGATATAGAATATGCATACACCACTGATAATTGTTTCCGTTCGGAATAGATACTGTGTTAACTTTTATTTCCAATACAATTGTGTCTTTTTCAGCCAAATGGATCTGAGTTTGGGAGTGTTTCTCTATTCAATCCCTCTCTTTCTCTGCACTTTTTTTTCTTTCCACTTCAGCACCACCCCCCCCTCTCTCTCTCTCTCTCTTTTCCCCCTCTCTCTCTCTCCCTCTCTCTCTATCTTTTATTGATGTTATAAACATAGTTAAAATCTATTCTTGGACTTTAATTCTTACTGTGTTACATTTGTAAGGAAAGTTAACCTTCATTTGATATGTTTGTTACTTATTTAATTACATTTTCACGATGCTCATCTTTTATCGTCTTATTTCACTTTGCAAGTATTAAAATCATTTTAAACTCAAGGTCCAAAATAGCCAACGTCAACGGATAAAAACATGAAAGAGAGAGAGAGGGGTGGGGGGATGGGATTCAGGATTATTGTTATCAATGATTTATGTACATTCTATAACACTGTTGATTTGGTTATTTTTATTGCTATGGTAACATTAGATACTTCCTTATCATTATATCATCACCGTTGTTATTTGACTTATTATTAGAATTATTATTTGTTGATTGAGAAGCGACAATCGTTCGTTTTCTATCATTCGTGTATAATTCTCTTGCAGTTGCTGTAATAATGTTCTTTTTTCAAAGACGAAAAGTACACAGACTAGATTATTGCATTTCCATTGCCGAGAAACATTTTGATTATTAATATCATTGTTTTCCTTCAGAAAAAAAAAATAGTTTCTCTATCTCTCTCTTCGCCCTCTCCTCACTTTCTCTGCTTCACTCTCTTTTTCTCCAGCTTTCTCTCTCTTCCTGTGTGTGTGTGTGCCTCTCCCTCATTGCTTACGATAAATAAGATATAATATTGAAGAAACTTATATCGACTAGATTTTATTGTTTCCGTTGGGAATAGATACTTTATTCGCTTTTATTTCCAATATCATTGTGCCCTTTTCAGCCAAATAAATCTGTGTTTGGGAGTATTTCTCTATTCAATCCCCCTCCTTCTCTGCACTTTTTTTTCCACTTCGGCACCCTCCCTCTCTCTCTCTCTCTCTCTCTCTCTCTCTCTCTCTCTCTCTCTCTCTCTCTCTCTCTCTCTCTCTCTCTCTCTCTCTCTGTTTCTGTTTCTCTTTCACTCTCTCCACATTTCCCACTGAAGTTATAACTAATTGTGGGTTTTAACTCTTATTTCATAACATTCGTAAGGGATCTTTACCTTCATTTGATATGTTTGTTAATTACGTTTTCACGATGCTTATCTTCCATTCTGTTATGTTAACGTGCAAGTATTGAAATCCTTTTAACCTCATGGTCAAAAATAGCTAACGTCAATGGATAAAAGCATGAGAGAGAGAGAGAGACAGAGAGAGAGCGCGATTAAGGGGACCGTCTGCTTTTTTTTTCGATTTTTCGATTTATCTTGCCGATTTTGATGAAACTCACACCCTTTTATTTGGGCCCCTTCCCATTGCCTGTGGTCGATTTTTTTCGAAATCGCCCGAACAGTTTTTGAATTATTGTCAAAAAAACGAAAAATGCGAAATTCGCCATTTTGAAAATGCAGCACCTGGGTCAAAGGATTCAGACTTCAGAAACGGCAAGACATTCAATTTTATTTGATCTTTGCACAGAACTACCTTATATCTACAACTTGATCGAGAGCGTTTTTTCGATTTCGACTTCAATTTTTTTTTGTGAATTTTTGAAGTTGGGTACTTCAAGAAAAAAAAAAGGTAAAAAATTTTCTTACATTGACCACTTTTACAAAGAGTACAGGCAAAAAACTGCGAAAACGCTCTCGATCACGTTGTAGATATTTTATTTTTCTACAAAATGAGCCATAATATGTTAATTTTGGACATATGGTGTGCCCGGAATTTTCCTTTGACCCACCCCCTAATGGTGGAGTTCCGAGATAATGAGGCATTTTACGTTTCTCTATCTTTCAAAGGTTATCTTGATATCAACAAAACAAGGCATAAGATTAGTCTTCCTACACCATAATCCTCTATCGTCTACCTGCATCCCGAAGTCTTGCGGACATGTGCACTTTGTAACGGTTTCTCGCAAATCCCACGTATAGTGCGGAGTGGTGGCAGTGATATGGGGGTCTATAGGCCTACATTGACCATTTTTAAAAATTTCTCAAAAATCCAAAGAAAATCATACAGCCATTCTGATTTCATGTTTGAATAGAACTATCTTTCTACTATTATATGCAGAAGCCATTTTTGAGAAGTTGACCTTTATTTTTTTTCTTGGTGAATATTTTCCGAAGGTGACTATTTTAACACCCTAATAGGAGATTTTGGAAACATATGTCCCTTTTACAAGAACCACGGTAAGAAATATTGCAAAATCCTCATGGCAGTATGTAATAGAACTATTATTCAGCTACAAAATGAGCCATAATACTTTTAAAAATCGGACCGATTATACGTGTACTTCTATATACGTAAAAATATGAAGGACCTAAAAAATGCGATCTTATTCCCTTTTTATTATGTTTACATTTTACATGACAAATCATGTACAGAATACTTGTATTTGATATAATTATCTATCATATACCTATTATTGATGCTCTAATGAAGATTTTTACAACGTATAATATTTGTCGAAGAGAAATACCCTTTTCTCCAGTCGGAGGAAGGTTACCAAACACATACTTTTCCCCACGCGACAGGGCCGTCCTGGACCGTGAAAATCGTCTTTTAAATCTGCAGGAATAACTCTACGGGGGTCGTAGCCAAATTTCACTCTCAGACCCCGTGGAAAGTCGAAAAACAATTATATTGGCGATGTGAAAACTATGTATATAAGGTATAGTGAGCACATATAGATAATTTTCGTGTGCCCCATGACCTTTTTTGTTTATTTATATTATTTACTACACTCGTTTGTTTCTTTGTTTGTTTATTGATTGTTTATTTGTTGTTTTTTTGATTATTAGTTTGTGTTTTCTAATATTTCTAAAAGTTATGAACACATTTTAACGAGATTTTAACCAAAAGTGAGTTTTTAACACTAACTTAGAGCTTATTGCAGTTTGGTGGTGATGCGGACTATGGTTTGGATCCAGGAATTTTTTTTTCTAACTCGAAAAGTTATGAATAGATTTGAATAAAATTTTAACCTGAGGTTTGTCTTAGCCTAATTAATATTCCATATAATTTTTGGTGGTGATCCTGAATATTTGGCAAAAAACTACCCCCCATGGGTGGGGGGGGGAGGTTTGCATTTTCGAAATTTTTTTGCTCATAGATCAAAGTAACTATGTATGATGAAAACATAAAGATAAGAAAATACACCATATGAAAAACATATCATGTTTAGTTATTTCTCATGGAAAATTTCTTCATTGCCGTTTTTTGGACGCTTGCCGGATTTTTGAAATTATTCCGAAAAAAAGAAGGTTGGTCTCATCTTATGTGAAATTTGATAAGCTTTCAGAAAATAACCTCATATTTTTATTATCTCTAATCATTGCGTCACAATTGCCGATTTTCAAAGGTACCATCAAAAAAATAATATTTCGGTCGACATCAAAAATCGCTGCTACCACCTAAAAAATAACGGTCGAGCCTTGACATTTTCAGGGGAGAAGCGGGGGACTAGAAACTACTTGCAACTGCATTAAAGTCAATTTCGGCAAGAGGGGCGAAAATCGCCGAAAAATCAGCAGAAGGTCCCCTTAAATATCATTGTTATCAATGGTGTATACATATTCTATATCATTGCTAATTTCATTAATTTTACTCTAATAGTAACAAGAGATATAGTCTAAAACCATTCCATAATTCCTTATCAATATATTATTATCGTTTTTAGTCTTGCCTTATTATCAGAATCATTATTATTATCAACTTTGTGATTTCCTTATTGGTATCAATAACATTATCATTGCCATACTTTTAATCATTAGTTGTAGTATTAGTGGCATTTATTTATCTTCATATGTCATTGTCATTATAAAAACACATTGGGGGACATAACCTAATCCGAGAAAGCCTGCTCCCATTATCATTAAACAAAATTTGGGGAAGAACTAGACAAAGTAAAACAGATGAATAAACAAATACACAAACAAACAAAAAATATATAGAAGCAATGCCCCCCTAAAAAAAAAAAAAATAAAAAAAAATAAAAAAAAAATATATATATATTTATATATATATGGTTTATTATTTCTTCTACACTCATTACTTTCAAGTCTCTGTGGTGCAACGGTTAACGCAGCCGCCTCTGAAGCGGTAATTCCGGGTTCGATTCCCGGCGGAGACGAGCATTGTTATTTTATGTAGTTATTCACTGTTGTAAGATTTTTAACTTTATAAAGACGGGATGATTTTGTTAATACTTAACATTGCATTATTATTATTGTTATTATATGTTATTGTATTATTATTATTTTTTGAGTTCAATCATCTTTTCTAATGATGTTAAACCCGCCTTTTCAGTATGTGTCGTTTTCAGCAAAATAAATACAGACGTTTTGTGAGTGCATGTGTGTGTGTGTGTGTGTGTGTGTGTGTGAGAGAGAGAGAGAGAGAGAGAGAGAGAGAGAGAGAGAGAGAGAGAGAGAGAGAGAGAGAGAGAGAGAGAGAGAGAGAATGAGAATGTCAAGAACTCTACTCTCTCTCTCTATCTGTGTGTGTGCCTCTCAGTGTCTCTGCATATGATAAATACAATGCATTATACCTATTATATAACGTTTTTTTTATTTTTTTACTGGCAATGAGAATATTCACAATGCAATAGGCCTACTTGTTGCTAACGACCATTGTGTAACAGTGGTTGACTATTAAACGACACTTTCATTCGTGTCAATATTGATCCCCGTTGCTGTAATATTTCCTTTTAAGTTGTAACAAAGAAAATTATTTGGGCTAGATCTGTGTTCACTTTTATTCTTATTTTGTCCTAAGCAAAATGAACCTTTATGTCTGTCTGTCCCTCTCTCTCCTCCCCTCTCTTTTTTTTCTCTCCTTCAACATTCTCTCTCTCTCTCTCTCTCTCTCTCTCTCTCTCTCTCTCTCTCTCTCTCTCTCTCTCTCTCTCTCTCTCTCTCTCTCTCTCTCTCTCTCTCTCTCTCTCTCTTCTCCTCTCTCCTCCCTCACACACATATACATATATTATATATATATATATATATATATATATATATATATATATATATATATATATATTTATATATACATACACATTGATATATGTGTGTTTGTGTGAGCGTGCGTCTGTGTGTATGCGCACGCACACACACACACACACACACACACACACACACACACACACACACACACACACACACACACACACACACACACACACACGCATACACACACATATATATGTGTGCGCGTGTCTTTGATTTGATGGATATGAATTGAATTGCATGTGTAAGACGCTTATCATTCCTTATATCAGCATTCAATCAATAAAATCATAATAAACTTAAGGTTAAAAATAGCCAACGTAATGGATAAAAGCATGAATACCATTTCTTGATGAAATCAAGCAATAGATATGAAGCGTTTCCAATTTAGCAAAGAATACAAGAGGCAAATGAATCAACGGACAATTGTCTTCCTGGATTTTATCAGTCTTTTATCAGTAAGACAATTTGTCTTACTGGATTTTATCAGTCAGCTTCTACACAACTACATAATTTGAGGCAACCAATGGCCGCAATGCAAACAAACGGCCAGTTATCTGAAATTGCGCGAGGCGTCCCATTGGATATAGAGTCATACATACAGAAATAAATGCGTATTTGTTTATCTGTCTGACTGATATTCATTCATCTATCTGTCCGACAGATATGTATGTCTAGACTCATAATAGGCCTTTATTTCTGTGTATATGCATGTCCGTACAATGGATATTTACTGGGTCGGGTCTCGCGCAGTTTTAACAAACAATCCAGAAGTCACAAGTAAGCGCGTTTCCTCGGACCAAAGGAGAAAGTTATTGCAGCGAAGAAGGTTGATTTATAAAAGGATCTCAAATTAAACGAAGTATGGAAGCTACTAATACACAAGTTCAGGATGAAAGGGGGGAGATTAAGTTAGTTAATATGTTGAATGAATTTTCTTGAGGCTAGGAAGGGTTAAAACAATTGAACAGAAATTTCCAGGATATCAAAATGAGAGTAAAAAAAATAGCAAAGAAATAGTATAGCATACAGACTACACTACCAGTATACAAGTCATTTCAAGGTGTAAATATGGTCCTGGCCACAACATGATGGCAACTAGGATAACAATGGAGAGATTTGCATGAATAGCGGGCCCGCCGACATTTATTTCCAGGAAAATGAAAAAAAAGTAAAAATCCCGATTTTTTTTATTCCAATTTCTCGCCGATATTGTGACGTCCGCGAAAGAAATGTCAAAACTTAATTACAGATCAATTTGTCTATGATTCATTGTGTATGATATCGTTTCTCCCGTCCTCAAAACCAAAATAAAGTATATTTGGCGGAAATACCTTATCCTCATGTGTCATGTCATGTCTATTATCTATCGTGAATACTTTCATTTCCAAGATAACAAATTCTGGTTGAAAGAATTATTTGTTTTAATTCAACTCCTCGAAGACTTCTAGCACTCAAAGACTTGCAATGCTAGAGCGCCTTTCGCTGTTGAACAGTTTGCGAACGCTCTCAGTGTAGCGACTTTGAGTTTATTTAAATCACACACTCATGTTTCCAAAATCAAAGGCAAACCGTAGAACGATATACAGAAGTTAATAAATGGGAGACACAACATCTGTGAATTTTGTCAAATTTCTTTTTAGTATTTTTGCGCTTATGCACAAGCCTCTGTTTAAGCTCTTAACCTACTTTGAGTTGCCATTGCAAGGTCATTAGAAAACCCAGGTATTTATATTCATTCACAAATTCAATTGTGGTATCATTGATGGTAATTGGAATTGGAAAAAGCCCATCTCTACTCCTATTGCAGGTCATAAATTTGGTTTGAGCTAAATGTATATTGAGTTTCATTGCAAACATAATCATATAACTTTCCTGAAGAAACAATTGAAATCCATTTACAGAAGGGAACACAAGTACAAGATTATCTGCATAGATTATATGATTTGCAATTATATCATCGAGTATGCACCCTATTTTATTAAAGTTCAAAATCCCGGATAATCCATCCATGTACACCGAGAAGAGATAGGGCGACAACAGTGACCCTTGCCTTACCCCAAGTGACATATCAAGTTCTCTGGAAACATTTCCTCCCATCTGACATTCCTTTTTAACTGGAGTACCAAAACTGAAGGATCTGTAGCACACACACGGGGATCCCTCGCTTCCTCAACATATCAAAGAGGTATTCATGACAAACCTTATAAAAACGCTTTGGATAAGTCTAAAAAAGTATGTGCTTTAATAAAGATATTTCCATTTCAGTTCCATGATTCGCTTTATATACAAATAAGTTTTCAGACGAGAACGTTTTTGGTTGGAGTCTACCCAGGATAACGGCCTCAGGTTGGCAAGCGCAAAGGGACGACAGTTTCCAGAGCTACTTATGTTACCGTTCTCATCTTTGATTAAGGGAACTAAGATGGAACCAGTGGCTAAAGTAGCATGTAATTGATTTACTTAACATCAAGTGTAAGACAGGATGTGCCTGGCACTGATGAGGGGTGTGACCCCATCGTGGTCCGGGCAGTCGTCGCGTTCATGTCCCGCGCGGCCCTGGCCACATCCTGTACACGGCAGGAAGCGGCCCTGGCCACCTCCTGTACACGACAGGAAGCGGCCCTGGCCACCTCCTGTACACGGCAGGAAGCGGCCCTGGCCACCTCCTGTACACGGCAGGAAGCGGCCCTGGCCAACTCCTGTACACGGCAGGAAGCGGCCCTGGCCACCTGTACACGACAGGAAGCGGCCCTGGCCACCTCCTGTACACGGCAGGAAGCGGCCCTGGCCACCTCCTGTACACGGCAGGAAGCGGCCCTGGCCACCTCCTGTACACGACAGGAAGCGGCCCTGGCCACCTCCTGTACGCGGCAGGAAGCGGCCCTGGCCACCTCCTGTACACGGCAGGAAGCGGCCCTGGCCAACTCCTGTACACGGCAGGAAGCGGCCCTGGCCACCCCCCCTGTACACGGCAGGAAGCGGCCCTGGCCACCTCCTGTACACGGCAGGAAGCGGCCCTGGCCACCTCCTGTACACGGCAGGAAGCGGCCCTGGCCACCCCCTGTACACGGCAGGAAGCGGCCCTGGCCACCTGTACACGGCAGGAAGCGGCCCTGGCCACCCCCCCTGTACACGGCAGGAAGCGGCCCTGGCCACCCCCTGTACACGGCAGGAAGCGGCCCTGGCCACCTCCTGTACACGGCAGGAAGCGGCCCTGGCCACCTCCTGTACACGGCAGGAAGCGGCCCTGGCCACCTCCTGTACACGGCAGGAAGCGGCCCTGGCCACCCCCTGTACACGGCAGGAAGCGGCCCTGGCCACCTCCTGTACACGGCAGGAAGCGGCCCTGGCCACCCCTCCTGTACACGGCAGGAAGCGGCCCTGGCCACCTCCTGTACACGGCAGGAAGCGGCCCTGGCCACCTCCTGTACACGGCAGGAAGCGGCCCTGGCCACTTCCTGTACACGGCAGGAGGGTCCACTGTTCACTCACGCGAGGCTGAGACGCGCGTATGTGACGCTTCGTTAAGTATATTGCCGTCATGTCTGCCTCAGAGCTCGCATATTTCAGTTTCCCCATTAGCATCATCAATATTGTGAGGCAATTTAGTTTTTACATTTTCCTTTTATTCATATCCTTCCCCATATATCTTTGCGTCCTCTTATGTTATTTGCAATCTTCCTATTAATTATCTCTTCCCTCTGCCTTTTACACGTTTCCAAAGCATGCCTAAAAAGGAGTGAAGACCGCGTCATTTGCAAGTACAAAGGACCACAACATGGCTTGCCGTTCTCTCTGTACAAGATAACATTGCCTCGCTCCTCTGTGGCACTCACCTATCCACTCGTTCTATCCAGGTTCCTCGTTATATCTGCGTGATTGACGAGCGTCCGGATCCAAGCAGCGCATTCACACCATCTTTGCAAAGTGTCCGTTTGTTTATCATGTGCGAGGCATGACGACAAACTCGATTGTTACATGTTAGCACAGTAAACTGATTCATTTTAGCATGCGTTCTGTGTTTGTATAAGACTGACTTATTCTGAAAGAAGTGATTAATTTCCGTTTAAAGTGTCCGAGACCCGACCCAATCTACACAGAAATAAATGCTTATTTGTCTGTCTGTCTGATAGATGTACGTTTATTTATTCTGTGCATATGGATGTTCGCATAATGAATATTTATTGGGACGGGCCTCGAGCAATTATATCTATATCTATATCCATCTGTCTGTCTATCTATCTATCTATCTATCTATCTATCTATCTATCTATCTATCTATCTATCTATCTATCTATCTATCTATCTATATATATATACACACATATGAGTGCTTACAAATATAAACTATAGTTTCTGGTTATCCTCTTTCCTGTTTCTCTTCATGATGATAATAGTAGTAATTTAAAAAAGAAAGAAAGAAAGAAAAAAACAACGCAATGACTTTGATATCAATAAAGATAGTATTGATTACAGAATAAGAGAGAGAGAGAGAGAGAGAGTTTGAGAAAAGGAGAGATACTGAGAAGAGAGAGGAGGGAGAGAGAGAGAGATTGAGAAGATGAGAGAGAGAGATTGAGAAGTGAGAGAGAGAGGTAAAGGTAAATAGAAAGAGACTAGATTACTCATAGTACTATGGTAACAACAATTACTTATTCTATAATCTTAAATATGTTTCTTTTATCATTTTCATATATAAATCTATGATACAAAAACAACTTTTCTCTGTATATCAAGTTTTCCTTCACCAAGGGAAATGTAGTCCTTGTGGTGTAGTGGTTAACGCAGCCGCCTTTGAAGCGGGAATACCGGGTTCGACTCCCGGCGGAGACAACAATAGAAGCTGTTTTCTTTTGTTTATTTGTATAAGCCATAATCATTGAGATAACGATGATAAGGAGTAATAATATTGATGTTAGTAATAACAATAAAACAAAAAATAAGAACAACAAATCGAATAATAATTATCTAATGGCAATGATAAGCTAATGGCAGTAGCATTTATTATAATGACTCAAATAACGTTAAGAATATTAACAGCAATGATGGCAACAACTAAAGTAATGATTATAAAGGAATTGGCAATAACATAATATAAAAAAATATATTATATATATTATATACATACATACATACATACATACATATATATATATATATATATATATATATATATATATATATATATATGTATATATATATATATATTTTTTTTTCTTTTTCTTTTTCTTTTTGCGTTCCCTTCTTTCCTGGCTCTCTTCATGGTACTGATTATAATAACTAAAACGGGTGAAAATAATACAAGTTATACGCAATGATTTGATACCAATCCGGATAATAATAATGATTATAATATCATAGAGCGAGATTAAGAAGAGGAGAGAGAGAGAGAGAGAGAGAGAGAGAGAGAGAGAGAGAGAGAGAGAGAGAGAGAGAGAGAGAGAGAGAGAGAGAGAGAGAAATTATCAATCATGTATTCTTATCAGTAACAAAATCATTATCATTGTTTTATCATTCTTATCATTGGTGGCATTTGTTCATTTTTATTACTTTTATTATTTTTAAGTATGCCATTATTGCAGTTATCATCACCATTATCAATATCATGTTCATTATTTTATTACTTATTATTACGATCATTATCATGATCATTACTAATATTATCAGTCATTATAATTTCCATTGATGCTGTTGTGATTGATAATAATGATAATTATTATTATCATCACAATTATTATGGTAAGTCGTCTTTAGAACAAACCAATGTGTAGGATATGAGATGTAGGCTTAGAAATAACAGCATTAAAAAAAATCTCTACACGGATTGATTTCTCAATGACTTGCTGTTTACAGTACATACGAATTTTAATGTGTACAAGTATGTGCGTCTCTTTTGTAAATGATTTCAGTCTTCATGATGAATATAGTTTTTTTTATATATGTGGACTTCACGTATATATAGGTTGCATTGTATTTTATTAGGAATAAGAACATTCATAATGATCTAGGCCTTAGTGTTAAAGAACCCTGTTTAGGGGATTGACAAGCGACAATCGTTCGGTTTCTATCATTCGTGTTTAATTCCCTTGCAGTTGATGTAATATGTTTTTTGTTGTTGATTTGTTTTGTTTTAAGGACAAGATTATAATATTTCCATTGTTGAGAAATATTTTGATTATTGAAATATGTCTCCCTCTTTCAAACTCTCCACCTTTCTCTCTCTCTATATAAATATATATATATCTTATTTTCTCGTTTTCTTTATTTGTTTATGTATCTCTTTCTCCCTGCCTGACTCCATTCTCTCTCCGCCCCTCTACTCTCTCTCTCTCTCTCTCTCTCTCTCTCTCTCTCTCTCTCTCTCTCTCTCTCTCTCTCTCTCTCTCTCTCTCTCTCTCTCTCTCTCTCTCTCTCTCTGCGTGTATGTGCCTCTCCTTCTTTGCTTACGATAAATATGATATAGTGTTGAAGAAGAAACTTATATGGACTAGATTTTATTGCTTCCGGTGGGAATAGATACTGTTCACTTTTATTTCCAATATCATTGTGTCTCTTTCAACAAAATGAATTTGTTTTTGGGAGTGTTTCTCTATTCAACAAAATATTCACGGGTAATGAATATATATTAGGTCGGGCCTCGCGCACTTTTAACGAACAGCCGAGAGTCAAGGGTCGGCGCGTTTCCTCGGACCATAGGAGTTGTTACAAGACACAGAGTTGATTTATACATGCATCTCAAGTTAAACGAAGTATGGGTAAGATAAAAGGGTTTAGATGTTAGTTGAATATTTTGCAGTAGTTCAAAATGAGATTTTCTTGAGGCAGGGAAAGGTTAAAAGAATTGAAAAGAAATTTCCATGTTATCAAAATGGGAATAAAGAATAACAAAGGAAAAGTATAACATGTACAGATAAGACTGCCAGTATATAGGCCTTTTCCAAGTGTAATCATGGTCCTGGCCAAAACATGATGACAACTATGATAACAATGATGATACAAAGATAATGATACGCTAATACCAGTTGTAGTTTTGATAATTATTCTAACATCGTGAAGAATAATGGCAGTAATGATGCAATAACATCGGTGATAATGATAAATAAACTAACAGCAACATAAAATAGAGAATAAATTACTTGCATATATAAACAACCTTTTTGAGTTCTCATCTTTCCTGTTTCTCTTCACAACAAAGATAAAAGTAACTGTAAAAAGATTAAAAACAGTATTAATTATACTCAATTATTTTGACACCAATAGGGAAAATAGTAATGATTATAAAATTAGAATATGAGAGATTGAGATAGAAAGAGGAAGAGAGAGAGAGAGAGAGAGAGAGAGAGAGAGAGAGAGAGAGAGAGAGAGAGAGAGAGAGAGAGAGAGAGAGAGAGAGAGAGAGAGAGAGAGAGATAGAGAAAGAGATTTTTGTTATCAATTATGCCTGTATATTCTATGCTAATGCTGATTTAATAACTCGCAGAACTATTGTAACAACGCAATTAATTCTAAAATCTTTGTTACATGTATATATATTTTTCATACTTATTGTTGTTATTATGATAACTCTTTCTTCGTATTTTTACTCTTATAGTCTTGCCATTAACTGTAGTATAATTTGTGCACTTGTTCATGGTCATAATTATCATTATCATTATGCAAACACATGTAAGAAAAATCATGAAACAGAAATCCTGCCTCCATTATTATCATTATATAAATTTATCAGAAGGATCTGCCTAAAAAGGTAACCAAATTTATAAAAGATAAACAGTAAATAAACACACAAATGAATACATAATCACAAAAAGTTAACAATTAGATATGCAAATAAATTACAAAATGCCGTTAGTTTTATATAAATAAAGTTCATTATGTTTACTATGCCTTTGTGGTGTAACGGTTAACGCAGCCGCCTCTAAAGCGGGAATTCCGGGTTCGACTCCAGGCGAAGACAAATTCAGCTTTTATTTTGGATAAAACAAAAAACAAGAACGTCAGGAATACAAATAGTATGGTGATAATGATAAGATAACGGCACTAGCACAGATGATAATGATTCTAAGAATAATGGCAGTAAGGAAGGCAATGACAAAAGTGATAATTATGAATTAATAACACATTATAAAAAAGAAATATAAATAGAAACAATCTTGGGTTCCCTTATTTCATGCTTCACTTCACGATGATGATTATCATAACTGTAAAAAGGGTAAAGACAATACTAGCTAAACGTAATGATTTTGATACCAATCCGGATAATGATAATAATTATACCATAAGAGAGAGATATTGAGATTATATATATATATATATATATATATATATATATATATATATATATATATATATAGAGAGAGAGAGAGAGAGAGAGAGAGAGAGAGAGAGAGAGAGAGTGAGAAGAGAAAGAGAGATTATTGTTATCAATCATGTCTGCAAATTCTATGTTAATGTTGATTTGTTTACTCAAAGGTAAACGACAGGAAGCGGCCCTGGCCACCTCCTGTACGCGGCAGGAAGCGGCCCTGGCCACCTCCTGTACACGGCAGGAAGCGGCCCTGGCCAACTCCTGTACACGGCAGGAAGCGGCCCTGGCCACCCCCCCTGTACACGGCAGGAAGCGGCCCTGGCCACCTCCTGTACACGGCAGGAAGCGGCCCTGGCCACCTCCTGTACACGGCAGGAAGCGGCCCTGGCCACCCCCTGTACACGGCAGGAAGCGGCCCTGGCCACCTGTACACGGCAGGAAGCGGCCCTGGCCACCCCCCCTGTACACGGCAGGAAGCGGCCCTGGCCACCCCCTGTACACGGCAGGAAGCGGCCCTGGCCACCTCCTGTACACGGCAGGAAGCGGCCCTGGGCACCTCCTGTACACGGCAGGAAGCGGCCCTGGCCACCCTCCTGTACACGGCAGGAAGCGGCCCTGGCCACCCCTGTACACGGCAGGAAGCGGCCCTGGCCACCTCCTGTACACGGCAGGAAAGCGGCCCCTGGCCACCCCTCCTGTACACGGCAGGAAGCGGCCCTGGCCACCTCCTGTACACGGCAGGAAGCGGCCCTGGCCACCTCCTGTACCACGGCAGGAAGCGGCCCTGGCCACTTCCTGTACACGTGGCAGGAGGGTCCACTGTTCACTCACTGCGAGGCTGAGACGCGCGTATGTGACGCTTCGTTAAGTATATTGCCGTCATGTCTGCCTCAGAGCTCGCATATTTCAGTTTCCCCATTAGCATCATCAATATTGTGAGGCAATTTAGTTTTTAACATTTTCCTTTTATTCATATCCTTCCCCATATATCTTTGCGTCCTCTTATGTTATTTGCAATCTTCCTATTATATTATCTCTTCCCTCTGCCTTTTACACGTTTCCAAAGCATGCCTAAAAAGGAGTGAAGACCGCGTCATTACTGCAGAGTACAAAGGACCACAACATGGCTTGCCGTTCTCTCTGGTACAAGATAACGATTGCCTCGCTCCTCTGTGGCACTCACCTATCCACTCGTTCTATCCAGAGTTCCTCGTTATAATCTGCGTGATTGACGAGCGTCCGGATCCAAGCAGCGCATTCACACCATCTTTGCAAAGTGTCCAAGTTTGCTTTATAATGTGCGTGGAATGACGAGAAACTCGATTGTAACATGTTAGAACAGTAAACTGATTCATTTTAACATGTGTTTTGTCTTTGTATAAGAGTGACTTAGTCTGAAATAGGTGATTAATTTCCGTTTAAAGTGTCCGAGACCCGACCCAATCTACACAGAAATAAATGCTTATTTGTCTGTCTGTCTGATAGATGTACGTTTATTTATTCTGTGCATATGGATGTTCGCATAATGAATATTTATTGGGACGGGCCTCGAGCAATTATATCTATATCTATATCCATCTGTCTGTCTATCTATCTATCTATCTATCTATCTATCTATCTATCTATCTATCTATCTATCTATCTATCTATCTATCTATCTATCTATCTATCTATCTATATATATATACACACATATGAGTGCTTACAAATATAAACTATAGTTTCTGGTTATCCTCTTTCCTGTTTCTCTTCATGATGATAATAGTAGTAATTTAAAAAAGAAGAAAAGAAAGAAAAAAAACAACGCAATGACTTTGATATCAATAAAGATAGTATTGATTACAGAATAAGAGAGAGAGAGAGAGAGAGAGTTTGGAGAAAAAGGAGGAGAGATACTGAGAAGAGAGAGGAGGGGAGAGAGAGAGAGATTGAGAAGATGAGAGAGAGAGATTGAGAAGTGAGAGAGAGAGGTAAAGGTAAATAGAAGAGAGACTAGATTACTCATAGTACTATGGTAACAACAATTACTTATTCTATAATCTTAAATATGTTTCTTTTATCATTTTCATATATAAATCTATGATACAAAAAACAACTTTTCTCACTGTATATCAAGTTTTCCTTCACCAAGGGAAATGTAGTCCTTGTGGTGTAGTGGTTAACGCAGCCGCCTTCTTTAAGCGGGAATACCGGGTTCTCGACTCCCGGCGGAGACAACAATAGAAGCTGTTTTCTTTTGTTTATTTTGTATAAGCCATAATCATTGAGAAACGATGATAAGGGAGTAATAATATTGATGTTAGTAATAACAATAAAACAAAAAATAAGAACAACAAATCGAATAATAATTATCATAATGGCAATGATAAGCTAATGGCAGTAGCATTTATTATAATGACTCAAATAACGTTAAGAATATTAACAGCAATGATGGCAACAACTAAAAGTAATGATTATAAAGGAATTGGCAATAACATAATATAAAAAAATATATTATATATATTATATACGTACATACATACATTGTACATACATACACATACATATATATATATATATATATAAGTGATATATATATATATATATATGTATATATATATATATATTTTTTTTTCTTTTTCTTTTTCTTTTTGCGTTCCCTTCTTTCCTGGCTCTCTTCATGGTACTGATTATAATAACTAAAACGGGTGAAAATAATACAAGTTATACGCAATGATTTGATACCAATCCGGATAATAATAATGATTATAATATCATAGAGCGAGATTAAGAAGAGGAGAGAGGAGAGAGAGAGAGAGAGAGAGGAGAGAGAGAGAGAGATGAGAGAGAGAGAGAGAGAGAGAGAGAGAGAGAGAGAGAGAGAGAGAGAGAAATTATCAATCATGTATTCTTATCAGTAACAAAATCATTATCATTGTTTTATCATTCTTTTTTCATT
>NC_091562.1:15215891-15235533 GCF_042767895.1 Penaeus vannamei
CAGTGAACCCTCGCTATAACGCGGTTCACCTTTCACGTTCTCGCTGCTTCACGGATTTCCATTGTGCATTGTGTTCTGCATTCTGATTGGCTAATCAGTCTCTCCGCTTCTTCTCTACCTGTGTGTCAATAACGTTACGGTTTAATATGTACATTTATACAGTACATTTATTTGTTAAACAAATGCTTGGGCCTGTAAAAAGGTTTTGTTCTTTGGTTTCAATGTATTGTAGAGCATTGCATTATATAATAATTGTAAAAGAATAAAAGTTACTACTTCACGGATTTCGCCTATCACGAGTTCTTTTTGGAACGTAACCCCCGCGAAAAACGAGGGTTCACTGTATTTAGTGTACTATTGTGATAGAACATTGCGGGTACGAATTAGAAATGGGAGACAGTAACATGGGAGTAATAACTGAGAGTTATTCTGAAACATAGGATTAGATAGAAAGCGATTTCTATGAACATATAATGGAAATAACGATTTTTAAATTGAACTAATGTGGCAATATTGTGTTAAATGTATCTTTGTCAACAGTTAATCGATAGGTTAATTGAATAGATAGGTTCATTTATAAATATAAAAATAGCCAATGTAACGGATAAAAGCATGAATACCATTTCTTGATGAAGGCAGACAATGGATATGAAACGTCTCTACAACAAGGAATCCAAGAAGTAAATCTGCCAAGGGACGAATTTCTTGTGATTTTATCCGTAAGCGTCTACATATTTGGAGGAACGAATGTTCGTAATGCAAATGAACGGGCAGTCAGAGCCGCGCAAGGCCTGACCCACTGAGTATACGATCATATACACATTTAAATGCATATTTGTCTATCTATCTGATAGACATACATTCATCTATCTGTCCGTCAGATATGCATGTCTGGACTGGCAATAGACCTTTATTTCTGTGTATATGCATGTCCTTAGATTGAATTTTTATTGGGTCGGGCCTCGCGCAGCTTTTGCAAACAAGCCGAAGGTCACAAGTAGGCGCGTTTCCTCGAGCCACAGGAGAAAGTTATTACAGCGAACAAGGTTATCGGAAATGAAACGAAGGATGGCAACTCCTAAAACACAAGTTCAGGATGAAAGCGTGTAGATGTAAGTGAAAATGTTGCTGTAGTTGCTATATTTTTTCCTTGAGGCTAGGAAGGGATAAAGCAACTGAACAGAAATTCCAGGATATCAGAAATGGAAGCAAAATTTAACAGAGAAACAGTATAACATATACAGGCTTGACTACCAGTATATAAGTCTTTTCCAGGTGTAATCGTGGTCCTGGCCAAAATATGATGGCAACTACAATGACAATGATGACATAATGATAAGGATACGCTAATTTCAGCAGCAGCGTTGAGAATTATTCGAATAACGTTAAGAATAGTGACAGCAATTACGGTAATAGCAACACTGGTAATGATAAATTAATTGACAATAACATAATATAAGATATAGAAGAGTTACAAATGCCGTTTTTTCTGGTTACCCTCTTTCCTGTCTCTTTTCATTATAATAATAAAAGTAAATGAAAACGGGCAAAAAAATACTAAATATACAAAATATTTTTGATACCGACCAAGATTAAGAAGAGGGGAGAGAGAAGTAGTGATAGATAGATGGAGATTTATCATTGTTGTCAATTATGTATGTATAGTCTATATCAATATTGATTTGATTATTCATAGTACTATGGTATCTTACTTATTCTAAAATCTTTAATATAAGTTTCTTTTATCATTTTCATAATTTCTGTCATTATTGTGATAACGCCTTTCTTCTTATAAGTATCAACATTATTTTCTTAGTGGTAACAAAATCATCATTATTATTATATTCTTATCATAGGTTGTATGATTAGTGGCATTTGTTCATTGCCATAACTATCATACTCATGGAATCATCGAAAACCTGTTTCCATCATTATCATTATATCAACGTATTAGAAGGAACTATTCGAAAAATTAAACAAATATAAAAGAGATAAACAAATAAATATACATACATAAATGAATAAATAGTCACACAGAAAAACATAGATAAAAATGTTAGCAAAGGAATATATATGATAAAAATAAAACTTTACTATTATGTATATACTGTTTTCCTACCTTGAAAATATATAAGTCTCTGTGGTGTAACGGTTAACGCAGCCGCCTCTGAAGCGGGAATACCGGGTTCGACTCCCGGCAGAGACAATTTCATTGTAACTTTTTTTCCTTTAGCTTTTTTTAGTACCCTCCTTATTGAGATAACTATGATAAAGAGTAATAATAGTGATATTAATAATAATTATGTTCCAAAAAACAAACAAAAAAACAACCATAGGAATAATAATGACGCAATGATAATGATAACCTAACGGCAGTAGCAGTGTTGATAATGATTCTAGGTGTAATGATAGTAAGGTAAGGATGGCAATACCAAAGGTGATATTCATAGATGAATTGACAATAACATAATATAAAAATATTTGTGAGTACTTACAAATATAAACAATCTTTTCGGGTTCCCTTCTTTCCTGTTTCTTCTCATGAGAATGATTGTAATAACTGTAAAAAGGATAAAGACAATACTAGTTATACGCAGTTATTTTGATACTAATCAATATAATAATAATGATTATAAGATAAGAGAGAGAGGGAGCGGTTATTATCAATCCTAAATGAGTATTTCATATTATTGTTGATTTGAATATTCATAGTACTATGGTATCAGCACAATTCTCTATTCTATTTTTTTATTTTTTTCTTATTTTTCATGCTTATAATGTATTTATTTATAATAATTTATTGTGATAAATCCTCTTTCTTTTTCGCATTACTATCATAGCTATAATCAACATTATCCTTTTCTTATCGGTAGCAAAATCATCAATATTATTGTTAATTAAATAATTCTTATCGCTGGTGAGTAGGAAACGAGATGTAGGCTTAAAAATAACGGCAATTTCTTGATTTCTACACGAGTTGAATTCTCAATGACTTGTTTACAGTAATTATGAAATGTCACGTGTACAAGTACGTGCGTTTCTTTCTTAAATCATTTCAAACTTGCTGATGAATATAATTGTATATATACATGGACTTCATGAATATATTGGTTGTAACACTCTTAAGTATATAGGCCTACTTAGTGTTAAAGATCCCTATGTATTTGATTGACAAGCGGCAATCATTTGTTTTTCAATCATTTGTGTCTAATTCCCTTGCAGTAGCTGTAATGATTTTTGTTTGTGCGTTTGTTTTAAGGACGAAAAGGACGTAAACTAGATTATAGGATTTCTTTTGTTGAGAAACATTTTGATTATCAATAATGTGTTGATGCGTCTACCTCTATATAACTGTCCATCTTTCTTTCACCATATATATAAATACATGTATATCTCATTTTCTCGTTTCCTTTATCTGTACCTGTATCTCTCTCTGCCTCCGTCTCCTCTCTGTCTCTACTCTCTCTTTTTCTCCATCTCTCTCTCTCTCTCTCTCTCTCTCATTCCCTCTCTGTCTCTCTTTCACTCCACATTTTATTGATGTTATAAACATAGTTAAAATCTATTCGTGGGCTTTAATTCTTACTTTGTTACAATTGTAGGGAGTCAACCTTCATTTGATATGTTTGTTACTACTTATTTAATTACATTTTCTAGATGCTTATCTTCCATTGTTTTATGTCGCCATGTAGGTATTAAAATAATTTTAAAGTCAAGGTCAAAAACAGCCAACATCAACAGATAAAAGTATGAGAGAGAGATTGATTCAATAGTATTGTTATCAATTATGCATTTTCTATATTATTTCTGATTTGATTATTATTATTGCAATGGTAACAACAGATATAAAGTTTAAAAGCATTGTATAATTATCATCGTTATTACTTTAGTGTGATTATCAGAACCATTATCATTATCAACTTTGTGATTTCTTTGTCAGTATCAGTATCATTATCACTGCTATATTATATTTTCATCATTAGTTGTACTATTAGTGGCGTTTGTTTATCGCCATAACATTCATTGTCATTGTAAAAACACTCCGAGAAAGCCTGTTTCCAGTATCATTATATAAAATTACGGGAACAGACTAACAAAGGAAAATAGATGAATAAACAAGTAAATAAATAAACTTACAAGATATATATAAACAACCTCCCCAAAAACTTCTGTTATGCGTAATTATATTTTCTACACTGCTCTCTCTAAGTCTCTGTGATGTAACGGTTAACGCAGCCGCCTCTGAAGCGGGAATACTGGGTTCGATTCCCGGCGGAGACAATCACAAATGCACTTTTATTTAGTTATTTACTAATCATAGCTATAATCAACATTATCCTTTTCTTATCGGTAGCAAAATCATTATTATTATTGTTAATTAAATAATTCTTATCACTGGTGAGTAGGACACGAGATGTAGGCTTAAAAATAACGGCAATTTCTTGATTTCTACACGAGTTGAATTCTCAATTAATTGTTTTCAGTAATTGCGAAATTTCACGTGTACAAGTATGTGCGTTTCTTTCTTAAATCATTTCAAACTTGCTGATGAATATAATTGTATATATACATGGACTTCATGAATATATTGGTTGTAACACTCTTAAGTATATAGGCCTACTTAGTGTTAAAGATCCCTATGTATTTGATTGACAAGCGGCAATCATTTGTTTTTCAATCATTTGTGTCTAATTCCTTTGCAGTAGTTGTAATGATTTTTGTTTGTGCGTTTGTTTTAAGGACAAAAAGGACGTAAACTAGATTATAGGATTTCTTTTGTTGAGAAACATTTTGATTATCAATAATGTGTTGATGCGTCTACCTCTATATAACTGTCCATCTTTCTCTCACCATATATATAAATACATGTATATCTCATTTTCTCGTTTCCTTTATCTGTCCCTGTATCTCTCTCTGCCTCCGTCTCCTCTCTCTCTCTACTCTCTCTTTTTTCTCCATATCTCTCTCTCTCTCAGTATGTGCTTCTCCCTCTTTGCTTACAATAAATATGATATAGTGTTGAAGAAGAAACTTATATGGACTAGATTTTATTGTCTCCGGTGGGATTAGATACTGTGTTCACTTTTATTTCCAATATCATTGTGTCCTGTTCTGCAAAATGAATGTGTGTTTGGGAGTGTTTCTCTATTAAATCCTTCTCTTTCTCTGCATCTCTTTTTCTTTCCACTTCACCCCCTCTCTCTCTCATTCCCTCGCTGTCTCTCTTTCACTCCACATTTTATTGATGATATAAATATAGTTAAAATCTATTCGTGGGCTTTAATTCTTACTTTGTTACAATTGCAGGGAGTCAACCTTCATTTGATATGTTTGTTACTACTTATTTAATTACATTTTCAAGATGCTTATCTTCCATTGTTTTATGTCGCCATGTAGGTATTAAAATGATTTTAAAGTCAAGGTCAAAAAGAGCCAACATCAACAGATAAAAGCATGAGAGAGAGATTGATTCAATAGTATTGTTATCAATTATGCATTTTCTATATTATTTCTGATTTGATTATTATTATTGCAATGGTAACAACATATAAAGTTTAAAAGCTTTGTATAATTAACATCGTTGTTACTTTAGTCTGATTATCAGAATCATTATCATTATCAACTTTGTGATTTCTTTGTCAGTATCAGTATCATTATCACTGCTATATTATATTTTCATCATTAGTTGTACTATTAGTGGCGTTTGTTTACCGCCATAACATTAATTGTCATTGCAAAAACACATGGGGGGGGGGGGTAACCTACTTCGAGAAAGCCTGTTTCCAGTATTATATGAAATTACGGGAACAGACCAACAAAGGAAAATAGATGAATAAACAAGTAAACAAATAAACTCACAAGATATATATAGACAACCTCCCAAAAAACTTCTGTTATGCCGAATTATATCTTCATAATTCATTTCGAAGTCTCTGTGGTGTAACGGTTAACGCAGCCGCCTCTGAAGCGGGAATACCGGGTTCGATTCCCGGCGGAGAGAAACACACATACACTTTTATACTTTTATTTAGTTATTTACTAATCATAGCTATAATCAACATTATCCTTTTCTTATCGGTAGCAAAATCATCATTATTATTGTTAATTAAATAATTCTTATCGCTGGTGAGTAGAACACGAGATGTAGGCTTAAAAATAACGGCAATTTCTTGATTTCTACACGAGTCAAATTCTCCATGTCTTGTTTTCAGTAATTACGAAATTTCACGTGTACAAGGATGTGCGTTTCTTTCGTAAATCATTTCAAACTTGCTGATGAATATAATTGTATATATGCATGGACTTCATGAATAAATAGGTTGTCACACTCATAATGATATAGGCCTACTTAGTGTTAAAGATCCCTATGTATTTGATTGACAAGCGGCAATCATTTGTTTTTCAATCATTTGTGTCTAATTCCATTGCAGTAGCTGTAATGATTTTTGTTTGTGCGTTTGTTTTAAGGACGAAAAGGACGTAAACTAGATTATAGGATTTCTTTTGTTGAGTAACATTTTGATTATCAATAATGTGTTGATGCGTCTACCTCTATGTAACTGTCCATCTTTCTCTCACCATATATATAAATACATGTATATCTAATTTTAAAGTCAAGGTCAAAAACAGGCAACATCAACAGATAAAAGCATGAGAGAGATTGATTCAATAGTATTGTTATCAATTATGCATTTTCTATATTATCTCTGATTTGATTATTATTATTGCAATGGTAACAACAGATATAAAGTTTAAAAGCTTTGTATAATTAATTAACATCGTTGTTACTTTAGTCTGATTACCAGAATCATTATCATTATCAACTTTGTGATTTCTTTGTCAGTATCAGTATCATTATCACTGCTATATTTCATTTTCATCATTAGTTGTACTATTAGTGGCGTTTGTTTATCGCCATAACAGTCATTGTCATTGCAAAAACACATGGGGGAGGGGGTAACCTACTCCGAGAAAGCCTGTTTCCAGTAACATTATATAAAATTACGGGAACAGACCAACAAAGGAAAATAGACGAATAAACAAATAAACAAATAAATATATATAAACAACCTCCCAAAAAACTTCTGTTATCAAGAATTATATTTTCTACACTCTATATTCGTAAGTCTCCGTGGTGTAACGGTTAACGCAGCCGCCTCTGAAGCGGGAATACCGGGTTCGATTCCCGGCGGAGACAAACATACATACACTTTTATTTAGTTATTTATTGTTGTTCTAATGATTTTTAACCTGAGATGATTTTGTTATCACTTGCTGTTATTGCTATTAAAAAAGAATCATTATTACTGCTATTAGTATTACTATAATTATAATGGCAGAGAGAATATATGTTTATCGCTGATGTTTAGATTACTTTCATTGCTAAGGTAACCTTGCAGCTACATTAATTAAAATCTTTATATTATCATTTACTAATATTGCTATACCCACTATTATTTTAATAAACCTCCATACTTATCATCATTATCAACCCTAATAGTTTCCTATCACTATCACTATCATCATCATTGTGTAGTGTATCTAAGTATTATTTGTCCCAGAGGTGCCTTTACGCAAATAAAGTGAGTTATCATCCCCCTGGTATAAGCCCCTTGAAGTGGTAGCGTGTTTCCAGGCGTCGAGCCGGTTTCACTCAGAAAAAGGGTGGAACATAAACACCATGTCTTTGCTGTGGTCTCTCCCCAACTGTTTATTTTTCGCGGCACCCGAAAGGGGGGGGGGGTGACAGTGACGTCACTTTTTTTTTTTTTGCTAAAAAGTAAAACAGAAAATATAACCCTGCCCAAGTGAATAAAACTAAATTATTTTGTTAAAATGGGAAAAAATGTAAAATCAAAATAATATGCATGAGTAAAATACTACTAAAAATGACGTTGATAGCAGTGTTCTACCTAACCAATAAAATCTTTATCTGATTTATTTACCACTGAACTAATCAAGGAAACGAAAAATTAATTAAGAATAGACATGGCGACAAAGAATCGCACTGAAAAAAAAATAAAAATAAGCAAACTAATATAAAACGAAAGACGAAGAAAATGTACCATAACGGGCAAACTAAAACAAAGAAGAGATAAGAAACTCGAAAGAAAATACTAAAATACATACAATAACAGGATGAAATCCGACAGGTGGGAAAAGGCATGTCGACCAAGTTACGCTTAACACGAGCAGGGGAGCGCGGGCGAGGATGCCAGATATCGCCAGAGGCAAAGATGCGTGGTGGCGCCTCGCCGCACTACAATTGTTATATTATTCTTGTTCGTCATAATTATCAATATCATCGTATTATCATGAACATACGCGAAGGAAAAGTCTACAGTGAAATTAAACATATGAATAAAGAAACAAATCAAATCAACCGACAAGTAAATTATATTAGTACTTCTATCTCCATTTAAACTGTCTGTTATATAACGGTTAATACAGCCGCCTCTGAAGTGGGAATACCGGGTTCGATTCCCTGCTGAGACAAACACATATAGTAATAACAGTTATAATACCATTACTGCTAATTGTGTTGATGATAATGATAATACTACTTCTAATGATAAGAAAAATGAGAAAACGATGATGAAAATATCAATATGGCTATCATCTGCATTATAATTAACCTTATTAACATTAACCGATATAATTATCATTCATCGATATTTACCTTATTTCTATTACTACTATCATTATTGCTGTTGTCATTATCATTTCTAGAACACGTGATTATCACAATTATCACTGTCATTATCATTACTATTATGATTATCATTATTATTGCTATTATCTTAATTTACACCAGGGTTCGCATACTTTTCAATATATAAGTTGATATAGGCCTACTTAGGGTTAAAGAGCCCTGGGCAGTTGATTGACAAGCGACAATCGTTCATTCGTGTCTAATTCCCTTGTAGTTGCTGTAATTTTTTATTTATCTTATTTTATATATATACATATATTTTTAAGGACGACATTTACGTAGACTAGTTTACAGTATTTCCACTGTTAAGAAAAAAAAATGTTTATTAATATTTTTCTTTCTCTATGTATAGATGTGTATGTCTCATTTTCTCGTTTTGTTTATCTGTTTCTGTATCGCTCTTTCTCTCCGCCCCTGTCCTCTCTCTCTACTCCTTTCTTTTTCTCCATCTCTCACTCTCTACCTGTTTGCATGTATCTCTTCCTCTTTGCTTATGATAAATATGAAACTCACATGGACTAGATTTTATTATTTCCGGTGCGGACAGATACTGTGTTCACTTTTGTTTCTAATATTGAGTCCTTTTCAGCAAAATGAATCTGTGTTTGGGAGTGTTTCTTTTCTCTGCATCTTTGCAGAGAGGAAGAGAGAGAAAGAGGAAATGTGGGGAAGGAGAGAGAATGGTGACAGGAGAGAGAGAGAGTGAGTGAGTGAGTGAGTGAGTGAATGAATGAGAATGAGAAAGAGATTGAGAAGAGGAAAGGGAGAGGGAGAGAGATTATTATTAAGTAATACATTTCTCCCATAATATCCTATGTCTCCTTGGTGTAACGGTTAACACAACCGCCTCTAAAACGGGAATACCGGGTTCGAATCCCGGCGGAGACAACGCTGCACTTTTTTTTCTCCTTTAGTTATTTGTAATAGCTATTCTTATTGAAATAATGATGACAAAGAGTAATAAAAATGATAAAAAAACAAGAACAACGGTCAGTTAATGGCAGTAGCAGTGAAGATAAATGGTTCTAAGGGTAATTACAGTAATGATGGCAATGACAAAGGTAACTATTATAAATGAATTGACAGTAACATGATATGAAAGATATATGAGTACTTGCAAATAGAAACATTCTAGCGTTTCCTTCTAACCTGGTGTAATATTGTAATTTTGAGTTTGAAAGAACTATATTTAAGAAAAAAAAAAATGAATACAATAATTGTGTGTCCACCCCTTTCAAATCTCAATATCTCTTCTTTTCTCGTGTTTTTTTCTTTTCATATTTCTCTGCCTGACGCTTTTCTCTTTTTCTCCATTTCTCTCTCTCTCTCTCTCTCTCTCTCTCTCTCTCTCTCTCTCTCTCTCTCACTGTATGTGTGCTTCTTTTCTTCTTGTGATGAATATGATGTTAAAGAAGGAAGTTATATGGACTAGATTTTATTTATTTCCGGTGGGAACAGATACTGTGAACACTTTTATTTCTATTATGATTGTGTCTTTTTCTCAAAATTAATCTATGTTTTGTTCCAATCCCCCCTTTTCTCTCCATTCCTTTTCACTTGCCCCTCTCTCTCTCCCCATCTCTGACTAGTATTATAGCCATTATAGTTTAAATCTATTTGTTGATTTTAATTCTTAATGTGTTAGAATTGTAGTTGAGTTCTAACCTTCACTTGATACGTTTGTATTTATGAAATTACATTTATAAGATGTTTATCATTTATTCTAAAAAAAAAGCCAACGTTATGAATGAATAAAAGGCTGGATAACATACCTAGATAGATTTCTAGTAATAATGGTTGTTATCATTATCTTTATTATTATCATTATTAGCAGTAGCATTATGATAATCAAGATGATAAGAATGATAATGACATGGTAAGTATAACTGATTATACATGTAGACATAATGAACATATGATTGTTGTGTGCGTGCGTGTGTGTGTGTGTGTGTGTGTGTGTGTGTGTGTGTGTGTGTGTGTGCGCGCGTGCGTGCGTGCGTGCGTACGTGCGTGCGTAATTACACACACACACACACACACACACACACACACACACACACACACACACACACATATACATGCACAAACACACACACACACACACACACACACACACACACACACACACACACACATATATATATATATATATATATATATATATATATATGTATATACATGCACACACACACACACACACACACACACACACACACACACACACACACACACATATATATATATATATATGTGTGTGTGTGTGTGTGTGTGTGTGTGTGTGTGTGTGTGTGTGTGTGTGTATACTGTATATATATACACACAGAAATTTCCAGGATATCAAAATGAGAGTCAAAAAATAGCAAAGAAATAGTATAACATACAGACTACACTACCTGTATACAAGTCATTTCAAGGTGTAAATATGGTCCTGGCCAAAACATGATGGCAACTAGGATAACAATGGACAGTTTTGCTTGAATAGCGGGCCCGCCGACATTTATTTCCAGGAAAATGAAAAAAACTTCTGCGAAAGAAATGGCAAAAATTAAGGACAGATCAATTTGTCTATGAATCATTGTGAATGGTATAGTTTCTCCCGTCCTCAAAACCAAAATAAAATATATTTGGCGGAAATACCTTATCCTCATGTGTCATGTCATGTATATTATCCATCGTGAATACTTTCATTTCCAAGATAACAAATTCTGGTTGAAAGAATTATTTGTTTTAATTCAACTCCTCGAAGACTTCTAGCACTCAAAGACTTGCAGTGCTAGAGCGCCTTTCGCTGTTGAACAGTTTGCGAACGCTCTCAGTGTAGCGGACTTTGAGTTTATTTAAATCACACACTCATGTTTCCAAAATCAAAGGCAAACCGTAGAACGATATACAGAAGTTAATAAATGGGAGACACAACATCTGTGAATTTTGTCAAATTTCTTTTTAGCATGTTTGCGCTTATGCACAAGCCTCTGTATAAGCTCTAAACCTACTTTGAGTTGTCATTGCAAGGTCATCCCGGGTAAACCCATTTGAAGTGCAGTGAACCCTCGCTATAACGCGGTTCACCTTTCACGTTCTCGCTGCTTCACGGATTTCCATTGTGCATTGTGTTCTGCATTCTGATTGGCTAATCAGTCTCTCCGCTTCTTCTCTACCTGTGTGTCAATAACGTTACGGTTTAATATGTACATTTATACAGTACATTTATTTGTTAAACAAATGCTTGGGCCTGTAAAAAGGTTTTGTTCTTTGGTTTCAATGTATTGTAGAGCATTGCATTATATAATAATTGTAAAAAAATAAAAGTTACTACTTCACGGATTTCGCCTATCACGAGTTCTTTTTGGAACGTAACCCCCGCGAAAAACGAGGGTTCACTGTATTTAGTGTACTATTGTGATAGAACATAGCGGGCACGAATTAGAAATGGGAGACAGTAACATGGGAGTAATAATTGAGAGTTATTCTGAAACATAGGATTGGATAGAAAGCGAAGATTTCTATGAACATATAATGGAAATAACTTGATTTTTAAATTTAACTAATGTGGCAATATTGTGTTAAATGTATCTTTGTCAACAGTTAATCGATAGGTTAATTGAATAGATAGGTTCATTTATAAATATAAAAATAGCCAATGTAACGGATAAAAGCATGAATACCATTTCTTGGTGAAGGCAGACAATAGATATGAAACGTCTCTACAACAAGGAATCCAAGAAGTAAATCTGCCAAGGGACGAATTTCTTGTGATTTTATCCGTAAGCGTCTACATATTTGGAGGAACAAATGTTCGTAATGCAAATGAACGGCCAGTTAGAACCGCGCAAGGCCTGACCCACTGAGTATACGATCATATGCACATTTAAGTGTATATTTGTCTATCTATCTGATAGACATACATTCATCTATCTGTCCGTCAGGATACGCTAATTTCAGCAGCAGTGTTGAGAATTATTCGAATAACGTTAAGAATAGTGACAGCAATTACGGTAATAGCAACACTGATAATGATAAATTAATTGACAATAACATAATATAAGATATAGAAGAGTACTTACAAATGCCGTTTTTTTCTGGTTACCCTCTTTCCTGATTCTCTTCATTTTAATAATAAAAGTAAATGAAAACGGGTAAAAAGAACTAAATATACAAAATATTTTTGATACCGATCAAGATTAAGAAGAGGGGAGAGAGAAGTAGTGATAGATGGAGATTTATCATTGTTGTCAATTATGTATGTATAGTCTATATCAATATTGATTTGATTATTCATAGTACTATGGTATCTTACTTATTCTAAAATCTTTAATATAAGTTTCTTTTATCATTTTCATAATTTCTGTCATTATTGTGATAACGCCTTTCTTCTTATAAGTATCAACATTATTGTCTTAGTGGTAACAAAATCATAATCATTATTATATCATTCTTATCATAGGTTGTATGATTAGTGGCATTTGTTCATTGTCATAACTATCATAATCATGGAATCATCGAAAACCTGTTTCCATCATTATCATTATATCAACTTATTAGAAGGATATAAGAGATAAACAAATCAATATACATACATAAATGAATAAATAGTCACACAGAAAAACATAAATAAAAATGTTAGCAAAGGAATATATGATATGATAAAAATAAAAATTTACTGTTCTGCATACGTTATTTACTACTTCCAATATGGTGCAACGGTTAACGCAGCCGCCTCTGAAGCGGGAATACCGGGTTCGACTCCCGGCAGAGACAATTTCATTGTAATTTTTTTCCTTTAGCTTTTTGTAATACCCTCCTTATTGAGATAACTATGATAAAGAGTAATAATAGTGGTATTAATATTAATGATACAAAACCAAAAACAACCAAAGAAATAATAATGACGCAATGATAATGATAACCTAACGGCAGTAGCAGTGATGATAATGATTCTAGGAGTAATGATAGTAAGGATGGCAATACCAAAGGTGATATTCATAGATTAATTGACAATAACATATAAAAATATTTGTTAGTACTTACAAATATAAACAATCTTTTCGGGTTCCCTTCTTTCCTGTTTCTCCTCATGAGAATGATTGTAATAACTGTAAAAAGGATAAAGACAATACTAGTTATACGTAGTTATTTTGATACTAATCAATATAATAATAATGATTATAAGATAAGAGAGAGAAGGACAGGTTATTAGCAATCCTAAATGTATACATGCATGCACATACACACACACACACACACACACGTGGGTGTGTGTGTGTGTGTGTATTATTGTTGATTTGAATATTCATAGTACTATGGTATCCGCACAATTCACTATTCTATTTTTTTTCTTATTTTTCATGCTTATAATGTATTTATTTATAATAATTCATTGTGATAAATCCTCTTTCTTCTTCGCATTACTATCATAGCTATAATCAACATTATCCTTTTCTTATCGGTAGCAAAATCATCAATATTATTGTTAATTAAATAATTCTTATCACTGGTGAGTAGGACACGAGATGTAGGCTTAAAAATAACGGCAATTTCTTGATTTCTACACGAGTTGAATTCTCAATGACTTGTTTACAGTAATTACGAAATGTCACGTGTACAAGTATGTGCGTTTCTTTCGAAAATCATTTCAAACTTGCTGATAAATATAATTGTATATATACATGGACTTCATGAATATATTGGTTGTAACACTCTTAAGTATATAGGCCTACTTAGTGTTAAAGATCCCTATGTATTTGATTGACAAGCGGCAATCATTTGTTTTTCAATCATTTGTGTCTAATTCCCTTGCAGTAGCTGTAATGATTTTTGTTTTAAGGACGAAAAGGACGTAAACTAGATTATAGGATTTCTTTTGTTGAGAAACATTTTGATTATCAATAATGTGTTGATGCGTCTACCTCTATATAACTGTCCATCTTTTTCTCACCATATATATAAATACGTATATCTCATTTTCTCGTTTCCTTTATCTGTACCTGTATCTCTCTCTGCCTCCGTCTCCTCTCTGTCTCTACTCTCTTTTTCTCCATCTCTCTCTCTCTCTCTCAGTATGTACTTCTCCCTCTTTGTTTACAATAGATATGATATAGTGTTGAAGAAGAAACTTATATGGACTAGATTTTATTGTCTCCGGTGGGATTAGATACTGTGTTCACTTTTATTTCCAATATCATTGTGTCCTGTTCTGCAAAATGAATGTGTGTTTGGGAGTGTTTTTCTATTAAATCCTTCTCTTTCTCTGCATCTCTTTTTCTTTCCACTTCACCCCCCCCCCCTCTCTCTCTCTCTCTCATTCCCTCTCTGTGTCTCTTTCACTCCACATTTTATTGATGTTGTAAACATAGTTAAAATCTATTCGTGGGCTTTAATTCTTACTTTGTTACAATTGTAGGGAGTCAACCTTCATTTGATATGTTTGTTACTACTTATTTAATTACATTTTCAAGATGCTTATCTTCCAATTTTTTATGTCGCCATGTAGGTGTTAAAATAATTTTAAAGTCAAGGTCAAAAACAGCCAACATCAACAGATAAAAGCATGAGAAAGAGATTGATTCAATAGTATTGTTATCAATTATGCATTTTCTATATTATTTCTGATTTGATTATTATTATTGCAATGGTAACAACAGATATAAAGTTTAAAAGCTTTGTATAATTAACATCGTTGTTACTTTAGTCTGATTATCAGAATCATTATCATTATCAACTTTGTGATTTCTTTGTCAGTATCAGCATCATTATCACTGCTATATTTCATTTTCATCATTAGTTGTACTATAGTGGCGTTTGTTTATCGCCATAACATTAATTGTCATTGCAAAAACACATGGGGGGGGTAACCTACTTCGAGAAAGCCTGTTTCCAGTATTATATGAAATTACGGGAACAGACCAACAAAGGAAAATAGATGAATAAACAAGTAAACAAATAAACTCACAAGATATATATAGACAACCTCCCAAAAAACTTCTGTTATGCCGAATTATATCTACATATTTCATATCGAAGTCTCTGTGGTGTAACGGTTAACGCAGCCGCCTCTGAAGCGGGAATACCGGATTCGATTCCCGGCGGAGAGAAACACACATACACTTTTATACTTTTATTTAGTTATTTACTAATCATAGCTATAATCAACATTATCCTTTTCTTATCGGTAGCAAAATCATCATTATTATTGTTAATTAAATAATTCTTATCGCTGGTGAGTAGGACACGAGATGTAGGCTTAAAAATAACGGCAATTTCTTGATTTCTACACGAGTTGAATTCTCAATTAATTGTTTTCAGTAATTACGAAATTTCACGTGTACAAGGATGTGCGTTTCTTTCGTAAATCATTTCAAACTTGCTGATGAATATAATTGTATATATACATGGACTTCATGAATAAATAGGTTGTCACACTCATAATGATATAGGCCTACTTAGTGTTAAAGATCCCTATGTATTTGATTGACAAGCGGCAGTCATTTGTTTTTCAATCATTTGTGTCTAATTCCCTTGCAGTAGCTGTAATGATTTTTGTTTGTGCGTTTGTTTTAAGGATGAAAAGGACGTAAACTAGATTATAGGATTTCTTTTGTTGAGAAACATTTTGATTATCAATAATGTGTTGATGCGTCTACCTCTATATAACTGTCCATTTTTCTCTCACCATATATATAAATACGTATATCTCATTTTCTCGTTTCATTTATCTGTACCTGTATCTCTCTCTGCCTCCGTCTCCTCTCTCTCTCTACTCTCTCTTTTTCTCCATATCTCTCTCTCTCAGTATGTACTTCTCCCTCTTTGTTTACAATAAATATGATATTGTGTTGAAGAAGAAACTTATATGGACTAGATTTTATTGTCTCCGGTGGGATTAGATACTGTGTTCAATTTTATTTCCAATATCATTGTGTCCTGTTCTGCAAAATGAATGTGTGTTTGGGAGTGTTTCTCTATTAAATCCTTCTCTTTCTCTGTATCTCTTTTTCTTTCCACTTCACCCCCCCCCTCTCTCTCTCATTCCCTCTCTGTCTCTCTCTCACTCCACATTTTATTGATGTTATAAACATAGTTAAAATCTATTCGTGGGCTTTAATTCTTACTTTGTTACAATTGTAGGGAGTCAACCTTCATTTGATATGTGTGTTACTACTTATTTAATTACATTTTCAAGATGCTTATCTTCCATTGTTTTATGTCACCATGTAGGTATTAAAATAATTTTAAAGTCAAGGTCAAAAACAGCCAACATCAACAGATAAAAGTATGAGAGAGAGATTGATTCAATAGTATTGTTATCAATTATGCATTTTCTATATGATTTCTGATTTGATTATTATTATTGCAATGGTAACAACAGATATAAAGTTTAAAAGCATTGTATAATTAACATCGTTGTTACTTTAGTATGATTATCAGAATTATTATCATGATCAACTTTGTGATTTCTTTGTCAGTATCAGTATCATTATCACTGCTATATTATATTTTCATCATTAGTTGTACTAATAGTGGCGTTTGTTTATCGCCATAACAGTCATTGTCATTGCAAAAACACATGGAGGGGGGGGGGGTAACCTACTCCGAGAGAGCCTGTTTCCAGTATCATTATATAAAATTACGGGAACAGACCAACAAAGGAAAATAGATGATTAAACAAGTAGAAAAATAAACTTACAAGATATATATAAACAACCTCCCAAAAAACTTGTTGTGCTCAATTATATCTTCTGCACTGCTCATTTCCAAGTCTCTGTGGTGTAACGGTTAACGCAGCCGCCTCTGAAGCGGGAATACCGGGTTCGATTCCCGGCGGAGACAATCACAAATGCACTTTTATTTAGTTATTTACTAATCATAGCTATAATCAACATTATCCTTTTCTTATCGGTAACAAAATCATTATCATTGTCATATCATTCTTATCATTGGTAGCATTTTTCATTGTTGCTACTTTTATAATCATTTTTAGAATATGTCATTACTGCAGTTATCATTACCAATATCATTATCATTGCTTTTTTATATTTTTCCTTTTACCATCATCATCATTGTTGTTTTTGTTATTGATAATGAAAATAACAGTTATTATTATAATCATTATTATTATGCAAAAACTACTTTTTCTACACGAGTAGAATTCTCATGACTTGCTTTTTAAAGTAATTACGAATTTTAATGTGTACAAGTATGTGCGTTTCTTTCGTAAATTATTTCAGTCTTGCTCATGATGAATATAACTATGCATATATTGACTTCATGAATATATAGGTTGTAGTGTATTCTATTAGCAAAAAGAACACTCATGATAATATAGTCCTACTTAGTGTTAAAGATTCCTGAGTAGTTGATTGACAAGCGACAATAATTTATTTTTCGATCATTCGTGTCTAATTGCCTTGCAGTTGCGGTAATGATGTTTTTTGTTTTGTTTTGTTTCAAGAACAAAATGTACTTACATTAGATTGTAACATTTCCATTGTTGAGAAACATTTTTTTATTTTCAGAAAAAAAATGAATAGTCTTTATGTTTCTACCCCTCTCAAACTTTCTCTTTATATATTATAAATATATGTTTATCTCATTTTCCCGTTTTCTTTATCTGTTTCTTTATCTCACTCTCCACCAGCTCCTCTCTCTCTACCCGTGTGTATGTGACTCTCTCTGATTAAGACAAATATAATATGATATGTGTTGAAGAAGAAAAAAATTATATGGACTAGATTTTATTGTCTCCGGTGGGAATAGATACTGTGTTCACTTTTATTTCCAATACTGTGTCCTTTTAGCAAAATGAATCTGCCTGGAGTGTCTCTCTATTCAATCCCTCTCTCTCTACATCTCTTTTTCTTTCCACTTCTCCACCCCCTCTCTGGCTCTCTCTCTCTCTCCGTTTCTCTTTCACTCTCTCCCCATCTTTTACTGATGTTATAACCAGAGTTAAATTTGTTTGTGGGCTTTAACTCTTACTGTGTTACATTTGTAGGGAGTCTTAACTACCTATGGTATGTTTGTTTCTTAACGATATACGTTTCTTATTTAAGTAGTTAATTACGTTTTCACGATGCTTATCTTCCATTGTCTTATGTTACCATTTAGTTATTAAAATCCTTTTAAACTCAAGGTCACAAATAGCCAAGGTCAATGGATAAAAGCATGAGAGAGAGAGAGAGAGAGAGAGAGAGAGAGAGAGAGAGAGAGAGAGAGAGAGAGAGAGAGAGAGAGAGAGAGAGAGAGAGAGAGTGGGAGAGAGAGAGAGAGGAAGGGAGGGGGAGGGAGATTCTATACTATTGTTATCAATGATGTATGTATATTCTATGTCATTCTTGATTTGATTACTTTTATTGCTATGGTAACAAGATATACATTGTCTAAAACCACAATTCCTTATCATTATATTATCGTTTTTTTTCTTGTATTATTATGAGATTCATTGTTATTAACTTTGTGATTTCCTTAACGGCATCAGTATTATCATCATTGCTATATTTATAATCATTAGTTGAAGGAAATTTATGGGAAGGAATAAAGAAACAAAAGAAAAGGGTGAATAAACAAACACACTTTTAAGATATTTATGAACATTACTTCTAGGGATAATTATTTTTTCTGCATTTTCCCTTCGTAAGTCTCTGTGGCGTAACGGTTAACGCAGCCGCCTCTGAAGCGGGAACACCGGGTTCGATTCCCGGGGGAGACAACAAAATTGCATTTTAATTATTTATTTATTGTTTTTATGTGATTTTTAACCTTAATAAGACGATGATGAATTTGTTATCACTTGCTATTACTATTTTTAAAAATCATTACTGCTATTGTTATTAATGTAATTATAACAGTAGAGAAAGGGAGAGAGAGAGAATGGTGTCAAGAATTCAGAGAGAGAGATAAAGAGATAGAGAGATTGAGAGATTGAGAGATAGA
>NC_091562.1:15236033-15256033 GCF_042767895.1 Penaeus vannamei
TAAATAACTAAATAAAAGTGCATTTGTGATTGTCTCCGCCGGGAATCGAACCCGGTATTCCCGCTTCAGAGGCGGCTGCGTTAACCGTTACACCACAGAGACTTGGATATAAATTGTGTAAAAGATATAATTCAAAATAACAGAAGTTTTTCGGGAGGTTGTTTATATATATCTTGTAAGTTTATTTGTTTACTTGTTTATTCATCTATTTTCCTTTGTTGGTCTGTCCCCGTAATTTCATATAATGATACTGGAAACAGGCTTTCTCGGAGTAGGTTATCCCCCCGCCCCCCCCATGTGTTTTTGCAATGACAATGACTGTTATGGCGATAAACACACGCCACTAATAGTACAACTAATAATGTAAATAAAATATAGCAGTGATAATGATACTGATACTGACAAAGAAATCACAAAGTTGATGATGATAATGATTCTGATAATCAGACTAAAGTAACAACGATGTTAATTATACAATGCTTTTAAACTTTATATCTGTTGTTACCATTGCAATGATAATAATCAAATCACAAATAATATAGAAAATGCATAATTGATAACAATACTATTGAATCAATCTCTCTCTCATGCTTTTATCTGTTGATGTTGGCTGTTTTTGACCTTGATTTTAAAATTATTTTAATACCTACATGGCGACATATAACAATGGAAGATAAGCATCTTGAAAATGTAATTAAATAAGTAGTAACAAACATATCAATTGAAGGTTGACTCCCTACAATTGTAACAAAGTAAGAATTAAAGCCCACGAATAGATTTTAACTGTTTATAACATCAATAAAATGTGGAGTAAAAGAGAGACAGCGAGGGAATGAGAGAGAGGGGGGGGAGGTGAAGTGGAAAGAAAAAGAGATACAGAGAAAGAGAAGGATTTAATAGAGAAACACTCCCAAACACACATTCATTTTGCAGAACAGGACACAATGATATTGGAAATAAAAGTGAACACAGTATCTATTCCCACCGGAGACAATAAAATCTAGTCCATATAAGTTTCTTCATCAACTCTATATCATTATCATATTATCATCAACTCTATATCTATATCATATTGTAAACAAAGAGGGAGAAGCACATACTGAGAGAGAGAGAGATATGGAGAAAAAAGAGAGTAGAGAGAGAGAGGAGACGGAGGCAGAGAGAGATACAGGGACAGATAAAGGAAACGAGAAAATGAGATATACATGTATTTATATATATGGTGAGAGAAAGATGGACAGTTATATAGAGGTAGACGCATCAACACATTATTGATAATCAAAATGTTTCTCAACAAAAGAAATCCTATAATATAGTTTACGTCCTTTTCGTCCTTAAAACAAGCGCACAAACAAAAATCAATACAGCTACTGCAAGGGAATTAGACACAAATGATTGAAAAACAAATGATTGCCGCTTGTCAATCAAATACATAGGGATCCTTAACACTAAGTAGGCCTATATACTTAAGAGTGTTACAACCAATATATTCATGAAGTCCATGTATATATACAATTATATTCATCAGCAAGTTTGAAATGATTTACGAAAGAAACTCACATACTTGTACACGTGAAATTTCGTAATTACTGAAAACAATTAATTGAGAATTCAACTCGTGTAGAAATCAAGAAATTGCCGTTATTTTTAAGCCTACATCTCGTGTCCTACTCACCAGTGATAAGAATTATTTAATTAACAATAATAATGATGATTTTGCTACCGATAAGAAAAGGATAATGTTGATTATAGCTATGATTAATAAATGACTAAATAAAAGTGCATTTGTGATTGTCTCCGCCGGGAGTCGAACCCGGTATTCCCGCTTCAGAGGCGGCTGCGTTAACCGTTACACCACAGAGACTTGGAAATGAATAGTGTAGAAGATATTATTATGCACAACAGAAGTTTTTTGGGAGGTTGTTTATATATATCTTGTAAGTTTCTTTGTTTACTTGTTTATTCTTCTATTTTCCTTTGTTGGTCTGTTTCCGTAATTTTATATAATAATACTGGAAACGCTTTCTCGGAGTAGGTTACCCCCCCGCCCCCCCATGTGTTTTTGCAATGACAATGACTGTTATGGCGATAAACAAATGCCACTAATAGTACAACTAATGATGAAAATATAATATAGCAGTGATAATGATACTGATACTGACAAAGGAATCACAAAGTTGATAATGATAATGATTCTGATAATCAGACTAAAGTAACAACGATGTTGATTATACAATGCTTTTAAACTTTATATCTGTTGTTACCATTGCAATAATAATAATCAAATCAGAAATAATATAGAAAATGCATAATTGATAACAATACTATTGAATCAATCTCTCTCTCATGCTTTTATCTGTTGATGTTGGCTGTTTTTGACCTTGACTTTAAAATTATTTTAACACCTACATGGCGACATAAAACAATGGAAGATAAGCATCTAGAAAATGTAATTAAATAAGTAGTAACAAACATATCAAATGAAGGTTGACTCCCTACAATTGTAACAAAGTAAGAATTAAAGCCCACGAATAGATTTTAACTATGTTTATAACATCAATAAAATGTGGAGTGAAAGAGAGACAGAGAGGGAATGAGAGAGAGAGGGGGGGGGGTGAAGTGGAAAGAAAAAGAGATGCAGAGAAAGAGAAGGATTTAATAGAGAAACACTCCCAAACACACATTCATTTTGCAGAACAGGACACAATGATATTGGAAATAAAAGTGAACACAGTATCTATTCCCACCGGAGACAATAAAATCTAGTCCATATAAGTTTCTTCTTCAACACTATATCATATTTATTGTAAACAAAGAGGGAGAAGCACATACTGAGAGAGAGAGAGAGATATGGAGAAAAAGAGAGAGTAGAGAGAGAGAGGAGACGGAGGCAGAGAGAGATACAGGGACAGATAAAGGAAACGAGAAAATGAGATATACATGTATTTATATATATGGTGAGAGAAAGATGGACAGTTATATAGAGGTAGACTCATCAACACATTATTGATAATCAAAATGTTTCTCAACAAAAGAAATCCTAAAATCTAGTTTACTTCCTTTTCGTCCTTAAAACAAACGCACAAACAAAAATCATTACAGCTACTGCAAGGGAATTAGACACAAATGATTGAAAAACAAATGATTGCCGCTTGTCAATCAAATACATAGGGATCTTTAACACTAAGTAGGCCTATATACTTAAGAGTGTTACAACCAATATATTCATGAAGTCCATGTATATATACAATTATATTTATCAGCAAGTTTGAAATGATTTAAGAAAGAAACGCACGTACTTGTACACGTGACATTTCATAATTACTGTAAACAAGTCATTGAGAATTCAACTCGTGTAGATATCAAGAAATTGCCGTTATTTTTAAACCTACATCTCGTGTCCTTCTCACCAGTGATAAGAATTATTTAATTCACAATAATAATGATGATTTTGCTACCGATAAGAAAAGGATAATGTTGATTATAGCTATGATTAGTAAATAACTAAATAAAAGTGCATTTGTGATTGTCTCCGCCGGGAATCGAACCCGGTATTCCCGCTTCAGAGGCGGCTGCGTTAACCGTTACACCACAGAGACTTGGATATAAATTGTGTAAAAGATATAATTGAAAATAACAGAAGTTTTTCGGGAGGTTGTTTATATATATCTTTTAAGTTTCTTTGTTTACTTGTTTATTCATCTATTTTCCTTTGTTGGTCTGTCCCCGTAATTTTATATAATGATACTGGAAACAGGCTTTCTCGGAGTAGGTTACCCCCCCCCCCCCATGTGTTTTTGCAATGACAATGACTGTTATGGCGATAAACACACGCCACTAATAGTACAACTAATAATGTAAATAAAATATAGCAGTGATAATGATACTGATACTGACAAAGAAATCACAAAGTTGATAATGATAATGATTCTGATAATCAGACTAAAGTAACAACGATGTTAATTATACAATGCTTTTAAACTTTATATCTGTTGTTACCATTGCAATAATAATAATCAAATCAGAAATAATATAGAAAATGCATAATTGATAACAATACTACTGAATTTTATCTGTTGATGTTGGCTGTTTTTGACCTTGACTTTAAAATTATTTTAATACCTACATTGCGACATAAAACAATGGAAGATAAGCATTTAGAAAATGTAATTAAATAAGTAGTAACAAACATATCAAATGATGGTTGACTCCCTACAATTGTAACAAAGTAAGAATTAAAGCCCACGAATAGATTTTAACTATGTTTATAACATCAATAAAATGTGGAGTGAAAGAGAGACAGAGAGGGAATGAAAGAGAGAGGGGGGGGTGAAGTGGAAAGAAAAAGAGATGCAGAGAAAGAGAAGGATTTAATAGAGAAACACTCCCAAACACACATTCATTTTGCAGAACAGGACACAATGATATTGGAAATAAAAGTGAACACAGTATCTATTCCCACCGGAGACAATAAAATCTAGTCCATATAAGTTTCTTCTTCAACACAATATCATATTTATTGTAAACAAAGAGGGAGAAGTACATACTGAGAGAGAGAGAGATATGGAGAAAAAGAGAGAGTAGAGAGAGAGAGGAGACGGAGGCAGAGAGAGATACAGGAACAGATAAAGGAAACGAGAAAATGAGATAAGAATTATTTAATAAACAATAATAATGATGAGTTTGGTACCGATAAGAAAAGGATAATGTTGATTATAGCTATGATAGTAATGCGAAAAAGAAAGAGGATTTATCACAATAAATTATTATAAATAAATACACTATAAACATGAAAAATAAGAAAAAAATAGAATAGAGAATTGTGCTGATACCATAGTACTATGAATATTCAAATCAACAATAATATGAAATATACATTTAGGATTGATAATAACCTCTTCCTCTCTCTTATCTTATAATCATTATTATTATATTGATTAGTATCAAAATAACTGCGTATAACTAGTATTGTCTTTATCCTTTTTACAGTTATTACAATCATTCTCATGAGGAGAAACAGGAAAGAAGGGAACCCGAAAAGATTGTTTATATTTGTAAGTACTCACAAATATTTTTATATGTTATTGTCAATTAATCTATGAATATCACATTTGATATTGCCATCCTTACTATCATTACTCCTAGAATCATTATCATCACTGCTACTGCCGTTAGGTTATCATTATCATTGCGTCATTATTATTCCTATGGTTTTTTGTTTGTTTGTTTTTTGGAACATAATTATTATTAATATCACTATTATTACTCTTTATCATAGTCATCTCAATAAGGAGGGTACTAAAAAAAGCTAAAGGAAAAAAAGTTACAATGAAATTGTCTCTGCCGGGAGTCGAACCCGGTATTCCCGCTTCAGAGGCGGCTGCGTTAACCGTTACACCACAGAAACATAAATATTCGATGTAGGAAAACAAATTATGGATAACAGTAAAGTTTTATTTTTATTATATATATTCCTTTGCTAACATTTTTATCTATGTTTTTCTGTGTGACTATTTAATCATTTATGTATGTATATTATTTGTTTATCTCTTTTATATTTGTTTAATTTTTCGAACAGTTCCTTCTAATACGTTGATATAATGATGATAATGGAAACAGGTTTTCGATGATTCCATGATTATGATAGTTATGGCAATGAACAAATGCCACTAATCATACAACCTATGACAAGAATGATAAAATAATAATGATGATTTTGTTACCACTAAGAAAATATTGTTGATATAAGAAGAAAGGCGTTATCACAATAATGACAGAAATTATGAAAATCATAAAAGAAACTTATATTAAAGATTTTAGAATAAGTAAGATACCATAGTACTATGAATAATCAAATCAATATTGATATAGACTATACATACATAATTGACAACAATGATAAATCTCCATCTATCTATCACTACTTCTCTCTCCCCTCTTCTTAATCTTGGTCGGTATCAAAAATATTTTGTATATTTAGTATTTTTTTGCCCGTTTTCATTTACTTTTATTATTATAATGAAAAGAGACAGGAAAGAGGGTAACCAGAAAAAAAACTGCATTTGTAACTCTTCTATATCTTATATTATGTTATTGTCAATTAATTTATCATTACCAGTGTTGCTATTACCGTAATTGCTGTCATCATTTTAACGTTATTCGAATAATTCTCAACACTGCTGCTGAAATTAGCGTATCCTTATCATCATGTCATCATTGCCATTGTAGTTGCCATCATATTTTGGCCAGGACCACGATTACACCTGGAAAAGGCTTATGTACTGGTAGTCAAGCCTGTATATGTTATACTGTTTCTCTGTTAAATTTTGCTTCCATTTCTGATATCCTGGAATTTCTGTTCAGTTGCCTTTATCCCTTCCTAGCCTCAAGGAAAAAATATAGCAACTACAGCAACATTTTCACTTACATCTACACGCTTTCATCCTGAACTTGTGTTTTAGTTCCCATCCTTCGTTCCATTTCCGATAACCTTGTTCGCTGTAATAACTTTCTCCTGTGGCTCGAGGAAACGCGCCTACTTGTGACCTTCGGCTTGTTTGTAAAAGCTGCGCGAGGCCCGACCCAATAAAAATTCATTCTAAGGACATGCATATACACAGAAATAAAGGTCTATTACCAGTCCAGACATGCATATCTGACGGACAGGTAGATGAATGTATGTCTATCAGATAGATAGACAAATATGCATTTAAATGTGTATATGATCGTATATTCAGTGGGTCAGGCCTTGCGCGGTTCTAACTGGCCGTTCATTTGCATTACGAACATTTGTTCCTCCAAATATGTAGACGCTTACGGATAAAATCACAAGAAATTCGTCCCTTGGCAGATTTACTTCTTGGATTCCTTGTTGTAGAGACGTTTCATATCTATTGTCTGCCTTCATCAAGAAATGGTATTCATGCTTTTATCCGTTACATTGGCTATTTTTAACCCGAAGTTTATAATACTTCTAATACTTGTATGCTGATATAGAGAATGAAAGATAAGCGTCCTACAAATGTAATTCAATTCATATCAGACACAGACACACATTTACACACACACACACACATATAAATATACGTATACACATTTATATTTGTAAGATATATATATATATATATATATATATATATATATATATATATATATATATATATATATATATATATTTATTTATTTATTTATTTATATATACGCTGTGGCCCTTTTTATTCCACATTTCATTGAATGCTCTTCAGTATCAAGACTTATTATGTTAGATTAGTAAATGTTTAATTGTTTTCAATAACTATGGTGTATTTTAATTAAATTATCAATGTACTTCAAAGTGACCATATTAATTCTATCAGTTAGTGGAATTCAAGAATTGAGTTAAATGTTTATGAACAATACATTTATTAATTAATAATTCCTTATCAGTGTAGTGTAATAAAATCACAAAATCAAAGATTATATCACATAAAAAAATATGCAAGACATTATTTAGAATCTTGATACTTTACATACTAGTTATGACACTGTTATATAATTATCAATCATGAAATATATCAAAAACAAAATCAGCAACATTAAAATTGCGTCATATCTTAATGAGCCAAATATCAAACAAAAATATCAAAATTAATTATCTAATATCTCAAGTTAATAAATCAATTAGATATTACACAAAAGAATGCTGATCACAAGAGAAGCAAATACTTAATAGACATGCTCTGTGAATTGAATATTATTCTAAAAGAATAAAAAAGTAAATTATTATAAGCACAAACTAAGTTGTATTTCTATGTTATTACATTGATCAACCATCAAGCAATTAGGATTAATAATCATGACAAAATCAATTTTACGCTCTGTCTGACAACAATAGGACTTGTCAGTGCCTCCACACTTCCGTTGAGCTATCCATCTTAGAAAACAGGTATTTGAGTATTCCTATAAATGAACCTATCTATTAAATTAACCTATCGATTAACTGTTGACAAAGATACATTTAACACAATATTGCCACATTAGTTAAATTTAAAAATCAAGTTATTTCCATTATATGTTCATAGAAATCTTCGCTTTCTATCTAATCCTATGTTTCAGAATAACTCTCAGTTATTACTCCCATGTTACTGTCTCCCATTTCTAATTCGTGCCCGCTATGTTCTATCACAATAGTACACTAAATACAGTGAACCCTCGTTTTTCGTGGGGGTTACGTTCCAAAAAGAACCCGTGAGAGGCGAAATCCGTGAAGTAGTAACCTTTATTTTTTTTTACAATTATTATATAATGTAATGCTCTACAATACACTGAAACCAAAGAACAAAACCTTTTTACAGGCCCAAGCATTTGTTTAACAAATAAATGTACTGTATAAATGTACATATTAAACCGTAACGTTATTGACACACAGGTAGAGAAGAAGCGGAGAGACTGATTAGCCAATCAGAATGCAGAACACAATGCACAATGGAAATCCGTGAAGCAGCGAGAACGTGAAAGGTGAACCGCGTTATAGCGAGGGTTCACTGCACTTCAAATGGGTTTACCCGGGATGAGCCACCAGAATGAACACGGCTACTGGAAGCATAGTCCACAGTCTCCGTCATTGAGCATCCTTTTATTTTCGATATGGGGCTCATTTGCCACTTCGGGTCATGGTGCTTCAATTTTTCGTAACTGCCTCCTTCCCTGTTGAGCGCTCGAGGCCTCGCGATATAATTCTATTTCTGACGCCTCGTCCAAGTTTGTTTGTTTGGCCCGTCCGGATGGAATGTGCTTTGCCCACTTGTTCTCGTGATGATTAATTCCCTCGTGTATCTACGATATATGTGCATGTGTGTATATGTGTATGTGTGCGCGCGCGTATACACAAACATATATATGAACATATATACATATATATATATATATATGTATTTATGTATATATATATATGAATATATATATATATACATTAGATATATGTATATGTACATATATATATATCTTACCTTCAGCCTTCCAAATCCGTTGACTTTCGCAATCTGCACCCTCTCGTTGCGGTGTTTGCATCGCAGGAAGGAAAAGGCCGCACCCGAACGCGCTGGCGCAGGCCGGGTTGGTCAGGCTCTTTTACGACTCTACTTTGAAGTATTCTTTTCACATCCACCTATTCTCAGGGGATGTATATTTTTGTTTATCCATCTATATATATATACACACGCATATATATGCGTGTGTGCGTATGTAGGTGTGCGTGTGTGGGGTGGGAGGATAAAGAAAGAGAGAGGTGGAGATGGATAGAAGAAAGGAGAGGGGAGGAGAGTGAACACAGTCATATTTAGTCCATATAATTTTCTTTTTTACAAAACGAAATTTTACAGCAACGGGGATCAATACTGACACAAATGAAAGTCGCTTGTCACTCAACCACTGTTGCACAAGGGTCGTTAGCACCAAGTAGGCCTATTGCATTTTGAATATTTTTATTGGCAGTAAAATACACGAGTTACACGACAGGTATAAACAATTGTATTTATCATATGTAGAGACAGAGAGGAACACACACACAGATAGAAAGTAGAGAAAGAAAGATGTGGATACCTCTCTCTCTCTCTCTCTCTATCTATCTATCTATCTATCTATCTATCTATCTATCTATCTATCTATCTATCTCTATCTCTATCTCTATCTCTATCTCTATCTCTATCTCTATCTATCTATCTATCTATCTCTCTATCTCTCTATCTCTCTATCTCTCTATCTCTCTCTCTCTCTCTCTCTCTGAATTCTTGACACCATTCTCTCTCTCTCCCTTTCTCTACTGTTATAATTACATTAATAACAATAGCAGTAATGATTTTAAAAAATAGTAATAGCAAGTGATAACAAATTCATCATCGTCTTATTAAGGTTAAAAATCACATAAAAACAATAAATAAATAATTAAAATGCAATTTTGTTGTCTACCCCGGGAATCGAACCCGGTGTTCCCGCTTCAGAGGCAGCTGCCTTAACCGTTACGCCACAGAGACTTAGGAAATAGTAGTGCAGAAAAAATAATTATCCTTAGAAGTAATTTTTTAGGGGTGTTCATAAATATCTTAAAAGTGTGTTTGTTTATTCACCCTCTTCTTTTGTTTCTTTATTCCTTCCCATAAATTTCCTTCAACTAATGATTATAAATATAGCAATGATGATAATACTGATGCCGTTAAGGAAATCACAAAGTTAATAACAATGAATCTCATAATAATTCAAGAGAAAAAAAAACGATAATATAATGATAAGGAACTGTGGTTTTAGACAATGTATCTCTTGTTACCATAGCAATAAAAGTAATCAAATTAAGAATGACATAGAATATACATACATCATTGATAACAACAGTATAGAATCTCCCTCCCCTCCCTTTCTCTCTCTCTCTCTCCCACTCTCTCTCTCTCTCTCTCTCTCTCTTTCTCTCTTTCTCTCTCTCTCTCTCTCTCTCTCTCTCTCTCTCTCTCTCTCTCTCTCATGCTTTTATCCATTGACCTTGGCTATTTGTGACCTTGAGTTTAAAAGGATTTTAATAACTAAATGGTAACATAAGACAATGGAAGATAAGCATCGTGAAAACGTAATTAACTACTTAAATAAGAAACGTATTTCGTTAAGAAACAAACATACCATAGGTAGTTAAGACTCCCTACAAATGTAACACAGTAAGAGTTAAAGCCCACAAACAAATTTAACTCTGGTTATAACATCAGTAAAAGATGGGGAGAGAGTGAAAGAGAAACGGAGAGAGAGAGAGAGACCCAGAGAGGGGGTGGAGAAGTGGAAAGAAAAAGAGATGTAGAGAGAGAGGGATTGAATAGAGAGACACCCCAGGCACAGATTCATTTTGCTAAAAGGACACAATATTGGAAATAAAAGTGAACACAGTATCTATTCCCGCCGGAGACAATAAAATCTAGTCCATTTTTTTTCTTCTTCAACACATATATTATATTTGTCTTACAAAGAGAGAGAGTCACATACACACGGGTAGAGAGAGAGAGGAGCTGGTGGAGAGTGAGATAAAGAAACAGATAAAGAAAACGAGAAAATGAGATAAACATATATTCATAATATATAAAGAGAAAGTTTGAGAGGGGTAGAAACATAAAGACTATTCATTTTTTTCTGAAAATCAAAAAATGTTTCTCAACAATGGAAATGTTACAATCTAATGTAAGTACATTTTGCTCTTAAAACAAAACAAAACAAAAAACATCATTACTGCAACTGCAAGGGAATTAGACACGAATGATCGAAAAATAAATTATTGTCGCTTGTCAATCAACTACTCAGGAATCTTTAACACTAAGTAGGACTATATTATCATGAGTGTTCTTTTTGCTAATAGAATACACTACAACCTATATATTCATGAAGTCAATATATGCATAGTTATATTCATCATGAGCAAGACTGAAATAATTTACGAAAGAAACGCACATACTTGTACACATTAAAATTCGTAATTACTTTAAAAAGCAAGTCATGAGAATTCTACTCGTGTAGAAAAAGTAGTTTTTGCATAATAATAATGATTATAATAATAACTGTTATTTTCATTATCAATAACAAAAACAACAATGATGATGATGGTAAAAAGAAAAATATAAAAAAACAATGATAATGATATTGGTAATGATAACTGCAGTAATGTCATATTCTAAAAATGCTTATAAAAGTAGCAACAATGAAAAAATGCTACCAATGATAAGAATGATATGACAATGATAATGATTTTGTTACCGATAAGAAAAGGATAATGTTGATCATAACGATGATAGTAATAACAAGAAAGAGGATTTATCGTAATGTTAACAATTATTAAAAATAATGAAAGAAAATAGAGCAATTTTTTTATAATAATCGTTTACCTTTGAGTAAACAAATCAACATTAACATAGAATTTGCAGACATGATTGATAACAATAATCTCTCTCTTTCTCTTTTTACTCTTTCTCTCTCTCTCTCTCTCTCTCTCTCTCTCTCTCTCTCTCTATATATATATATATATATATATATATATATATATATATATATATATATACATATATATATATATAATCTTCTCAATATCTCTCTCTTATGGTATAATTATTATCATTATCCGGATTGGTATCAAAATCATTACGTTTAGCTAGTATTGTCTTTATCCTTTTTACAGTTATGATAATCATCATCGTGAAGTGAAGCATGAAATAAGGGAACCCAAGATTGTTTCTATTTATATTTCTTTTTTATATTGTGTTATTGTTAATTCATAATTATCACTTTTGTCATTGCCTTCCTTACTGCCATTATTCTTAGTGCCGTTAGCTTATCATTATCATCATACTATTTGTATTCCTAACGTTCTTGTTTTTTTGTTTTATTATCCAAAATACCTGTAGATTTAGAGGCGGCTGCGTTAACCGTTACACCACAAAGACATAGTAAATATATTGAACTTTATTTATATAAAACTAACCATTTTGTAATTTATTTGCATATCTAATTTTTAACTTTTTGTGATTATCTATTCATTTGTGTGTTTATTTACTGGTTATCTTTTATATATTTGGTTACCTTTTTAGGCAGATCCTTCTGATAAATTTATATAATGATAATAACGGAGGCAGGATTTCTGTTTCATGATTTTTCTTACATGTGTTTGCATAATGATAATGATAATTATGACCATGAACAAATGCAAAAATTATACTACAGTTAATGACAAGACTATAAGAGTAAAAATACGAAGAAAGAAGAGTTATCATAATAACAACAATAAGTATGAAAAATATATATACAGGTAACAAAGATTTTAGAATTAATTGCGTTGTTACCATAGTTCTGTGAGTGATTAAATCAACATTAGCATAGAATATACATGTATAATTGATAACAAATCTCTCTCTCTCTCTCTCTCTCTCTCTCTCTCTCTCTCTCTCTCTCTCTCTCTCTCTCTCTCTCTCTCTCTGTGTCTCTCTCTCTCTCTCTCTTTCTCCTTCTCTCTCTCTCTCTCTCTCTCTCTCTCTCTCTCTCTTTCTCTTTCTATCTCAATCTCTCATATTCTAATTTTATAATCATTACTATTTTCCCTATTGGTGTCAAAATAATTGAGTATAATTAATACTGTTTTTAATCTTTTTACAGTTACTTTTATCTTTGTTGTGAAGAGAAACAGGAAAGATGAGAACTCAAAAAGGTTGTTTATATATGCAAGTAATTTATTTTCTATTTTATGTTGCTGTTAGTTTATTCATCATTATCACCGATGTTATTGCATCATTACTGCCATTATTCTTCACGATGTTAGAATAATTATCAAAACTACTATTGGTATTAACGTATCATTATCATCATATCATCATTGTTATCATAGTTGTCATCATGTTTTGGCCAGGACCATGATTACACTTGGAAAAGGCCTATATACTGGCAGTCTTGTCTGTACATGTTATACTTTTCCTTTGTTATTCTTTATTCCCATTTTGATAACATGGAAATTTCTTTTCAATTCTTTTAACCTTTCCCTGCCTCAAAAAAATCTCATTTTGAACTACTGCAAAATATTCAACGAACATCTAACCCCTTTTATCTTACCCATACTTCGTTTAACTTGAGATGCATGTATAAATCAACTCTGTCTTGTAATAACTCCTATGGTCCGAGGAAACGCGCCGACCCTTGACTTCTGGCTGTGCGTTAAAAGTGCGCGAGGCCCGACCTAATATATATTCATTACCCGTGAATATTTTGTTGAATAGAGGAACACTCCCAAAGACAAATTCATTTTGTTGAAAGAGACACAATGATATTGGAAATAAAAGTGAACAGTATCTATTCCCACCGGAAGCAATAAAATCTAAGCCATATAAGTTTCTTATTCAACACTATATCAAACATATCATGAGCAAAGAAGGAGAGGCACAGAGAGAGAGAGAGAGAGAGAGAGAGAGAGAGAGAGAAAGAGAGAGAGAGAGAGAGAGAGAGAGAGAGAGGAGAGGAGAGGAGAGGAGAGGGGCGGAGAGAGAATGGAGTCAGGCAGAGAAAGAGAGATACATAAACAAATAAAGAAAACGAGAAAATAAGATATACATATATTTATATATAGAGAGAGAGAAAGGTGGAGAGTTTGAAAGAGGTAGACATATATTAATAATCAAAATATTTATCAACAATAGAAATATTATAATCTTGTCCTTAAAACAAAACAAATCAACAACAAAAAACATATTACATCAACTGCAAGGGAATTAAACACGAATGATAGAAACCGAACGATTGTCGCTTGTCAATCCCCTAAACAGGGTTCTTTAACACTAAGTAGGCCTAGATCATTATGAATGTTCTTATTCCTAATAAAATACAATGCAACCTATATATACGTGAAGTCCACATATATAAAAAAAAAAACTATATTCATCATGATGAAGACTGAAATCATTTACAAAAGAGACGCACATACTTGTACACATTAAAATTCGTATGTACTGTAAACAGCAAGTCATTGAGAAATCAATCCGTGTAGAGATTTTTTTTAATGCTGTTATTTCTAAGCCTACATCTCATATCCTACACATTGGTTTGTTCTAAAGACGACTTACCATAATAATTGTGATGATAATAATAATTATCATTAGTATCAATCACAACAGCATCAATGGTAATAACAATGATAGTGATAATATTGATAATGATTATATCGATAATAGTAGTAATAATAGAAATTTTGGAAATATTAATCTTTCTCTTTCTCTCTCTCTCTCTATCTATCTATCTATCTATCTATCTATCTATCTATCTATCTATCTATCTATCTATCTATCTATCTATCTATCTATCTATCTATCTATCTTATCTCATAATCATTATCATTATCCGGATTGGTATAAGAATCATTGCGTATAACTAGTCTTGTGTTTACTATTATTACAGTTATTATGATCATTATCATGAAGAGAAACAGGAAAGAAAGGAACCCGAAAAGAATGTTTCTATTTGTAAGTACCCATGCATCTTTTTTTTTATCATGTTATTGCCAATTCTATTATGATTATCACATTTATTATTTCCATCTCTACTGTCATTATTCTAAGAACCATATCATCACTGCTACTGCCGTTAGTTATCATTATCATAATATTACTGTTCCTGGTCTTCTCGTATTGTTTTATTATTACCGACATCATTATTATTACTCTGACATCGTTATCTCACGAAGGATAGCTATTACAATAACTAATTGTAAAAAAAAATAATAGGAAATTGTCACGCCGGGAATCGAACCCGGTATTCCCGCTTTGGAGGAAGCTGCGTTAGCCACTACACCAAAAAAAAAAAAAAAAAAACTGTATAAGTAGAAGAAATACATTTAATAAAAGAAAAAAAAGAAAGAAAAAGATTATGTGTTTGTTAACTTTTTTATTTATGTTTTTGTGTGTGATTATCTATTTAGTTGTGTGTTTATGTATCTATCTTTTATATATTTGTTTACCTCTTTTAGACAGTTCCTTCCCATAAGTCTATACGGTGATAATGATGAAAGTAGGATTGCTCTGATTTCGTGAAGGTTCTCCCGTGTGCTTGTAAAAGGTTGATAGTTATGACAAGGAATAAATGTCGCTAATCATACTGAAAACATATATGAATGACATAACAGTGATAATGAATATTTTCTTAGTGATAAAAAATTATAATTTGCTTATAACTATGAGAGTGATAATAAGAAAGGGGAGTTTTCACAAAAACATCAATAATTATGCGAAGTGTAAAAAGATATTATGACAAAGATTTTAGAATAATTAACTGTGTGGTTACCATATTACTATGAGTGATTAAATCAACATTAGTGTAGAATAAACTTGTAATCATTATTATTATCCAAATTATTATTATTATTATTATAAAGAGGAAGAAACACATACACACAGGTAGAGAGATTGAGAGAGCTGGAGAAAAAGAGAGAAGAGTAGAGGGAGAGAAAGAGGAGGGGATAAAGAAAAGGAGAAAATGAAATAAACATATTAATATTAATATAGAAAGAGAAAAGTGGAGAGTCTGAAAGAGGTAGACACATAAAGACCATTCATTTATATTCTGGAAAAAAAAACAATGAAATTAATAATCAAAATGTTTCTCAACAATTGAAAAATTATAATCTAGTCCTTAAAACAAAACAAATCAACAACAAAAAACAAGGAATTAGACACGAATGATAGAAAACGAACGATTGTCGCTTGTCAATCAACTGCACAGGGCTCTTCAACACTAAGTAGGCCTATATCATTATGAATGTTCTTTTGTTAATAACATACATTACAACCTATATATTCGCGAAGTCCACATATATAAACTAATATATTCATCATGAGCAAGAAATCATTTACGAAAGAAAGGCACTTGTACATATTACAATTCGTAAATACTGTAAATTGCAAGTCTGCGAATTCTACTCGTGTAGGAATCAAGAAATTGCCATTATTTCTAGGCCTACATCTTATATCCAACACATTAGTTTATTCAAAAGATGACTTTACATAATAATTATGATGGTAATTATCTTTATCATAAATCACAACAGCATTAATGGAAATGATAATGACTGTGATAATATTAGTAATGATATTGATAATGATCGTAATAATAAGTAATAAAATAATGAACATGATATTGATAATGGTAATGATAACTGCAATAATGGCATACTTAAAAATAATAAAAGTAATAAAACTGAACAAATGCCACCAATGATAAGAATGATAAAACAATGATAATGATTTTGTTACTGATAAGAATACATGATTGATAATTTCTCTCTCTCTCTCTCTCTCTCTCTCTCTCTCTCTCTCTCTCTCTCTCTCTCTCTCTTTTCTTAATCTCGCTCTATTATATTATAATAATTATCATTATCCGGATTGGTATCAAATCATTGCGTATAACGTATTATTTTCACCCTTTTTACAGTTATTATAATCAGTGTGTGTGAAGAGAAACAGGAAAGAAGGGAACGCAAAAAAAAAAAAAAAAAAAAAAAAAAAATCTCTCTCTCTCTCTCTCTCTCTCTCTCTCTCTCTCTCTCTCTCTCTATATATATATATATATATATATATATATATATATATATATATATATATGTGTGTGTGTGTGTGTGTGTGTGTGTGTGAGTGTGTGTGTGTGTGTGTGTGCGTGTGTGTGTGTGTGTATGTATGTATATATAACTTTTTTATATTATGTTATTGCTAATTCTTTTATAATGATTACTTTAGTTGTTGCCATCATTGCTGTTAATATTCTTAACGTTATTTGAGTCATTATAATAAATGCTACTGCCATTAGCTTATCATTACCATTAAATAATTATTATTCAATTTGTTCATATTTTTGGTTTTATTGTTATTACTAACATCAATATTATTACTCTTTATCATCGTTATCTCAATGATTATGGCTTATACAAATAATCAAAAGAAAACAGTTTCTATTGTTGTCTCCGCCGGGAATCGAACCCGGTATTCCCGCTTCAGAGGCGGCTGCGTTAACCGTTACACCACAAGGACATTTCATATAGTTAAGGAAAACCATATAAAGAGAAAAGTTGTTTTTGTATCATATATTTATATATGATAATGATAAAAGACACATATTTAAGATTTTAGAAAAAGTAACTGTTGTTACCAGAGTACTATGAGTAATCAAGTCTCTTTCTATTTATCTTTGCCTCTCTCTCTCATCTTCTCAATCTCTCTCTCTCTCATCTTCTCAATCTCTCTTTCTCTCTTTCCCTCCTCTCTCTTCTTAGTATCTCTCCTTCTCTCTCTCTCTCTCTCTCTCTCTCTCTCTCTCTCTCTCTCTCTCTCTCTCTCTCTCTCTCTCTCTCTCTCTCTCTCTCTCTCTCTCTCTCTCGTACACGTACATCTATCAGACAGACAGACAAATAAGCATTTATTTCTGTGTAGATTGGGTCGGGTCTCGGACACTTTAAACGGAAATTAATCAGTTCTTTCAAATCACCATAAAGAAGCTGACTAAATGGTCCAGTATGAAATTCGTCCTTGACTCATTTACCTCTTGCATTCCTTACCAAACTGGAAACGTTTGAGAATAAGTCAGTATTATATAAACAGAACGCATGCTAGAATGAATCAGTTTACTGTGCTAACATGTAACAATCGAGTTTGTCGTCATGCCTCGCACATGATAAACAAACGGACACTTTGCAAAGATGGTGTGAATGCGCTGCTTGGATCCGGACGCAGCGCTCGCCAATCACGCAGATATAACGAGGAACCTGGATGGAACGAGTGGAGAGGTGAGTGCCACACAGGAGCGAGGCAATGTTATCTTGTACAGAGAGAACGGCAAGCCATGTTGTGGTCCTTTGTACTTGCAAATGACGCGGTCTTGACTCTTTTTTAAGCATGCTTTGGAAACGTGTAAAAGGCAGAGGGAAGAGATTATTAATAGGAAGATTGCAAATAACATAAGAGGACGCAAAAATATGTGGGGAAGGATATGAATAAAAAGAAAATGTAAAAACTAGATTGCCTCACAATATTGATGATGCTAATGGGGAAACAAATAAGTGAGCTCTGAGGCAATATACTTAACGAAGCGTCACATACGCGCGTCTCAGCCTCGCGTGAGTGAACAGTGGACCCTCCTGCTGTGTACAGGAGGTGGCCAGGGCCGCTTCCTGCCGTGTACAGGAGGTGGCCAGGGCCGCTTCCTGCCGTGTACAGGGGGTGGCCAGGGCCGCTTCCTGCCGTGTACAGGTGGCCAGGGCCGCTTCCTGCCGTGTACAGGAGGTGGCCAGGGCCGCTTCCTGCCGTGTACAGGAGGTGGCCAGGGCCGCTTCCTGCTGTGTACAGGAGGTGGCCAGGGCCGCTTCCTGCCGTGTACAGGAGGTGGCCAGGGCCGCTTCCTGCCGTGTACAGGAGGTGGCCAGGGCCGCTTCCTACCGTGTACAGGAGGTGGCCAGGGCCGCTTCCTGCCGTGTACAGGAGGTGGCCAGGGCCGCTTCCTGCCGTGTACAGGGGGTGGCCAGGGCCGCTTCCTGCCGTGTACAGGTGGCCAGGGCCGCTTCCTGCCGTGTACAGGAGGTGGCCAGGGCCGCGCGGGACATGAACGCGACGACTGCCCGGACCACGATGGGGTCACACCCCTCATCAGTGCCAGGCACATCCTGTCTTACACTTGATGTTAAGTAAATCAATTAATTACATGCTACTTTAGCCACTGGTTCCATCTTAGTTCCGTCTTAGTTCCCTTAATCAAAGATGAGAACGGTAACATAAGTAGCTCTGGAAACTGTCGTCCCTTTGCGCTTGCCAACCTGAGGCCGTTATCCTGGGCAGAATCCAACCAAAAACGTTCTCGTCTGAAAACTTATTTGTATATAAAGCGAATCATGGAACTGAAATGGAAATATCTTTATTAAAGCACATTTCACCTGGATATTGCAATCGAATCACGCCCGTATGCGTTTTTAGACTTATCAAAGGCGTTTGATAGGGTTTGTCATGAATACCTCTTTGATATTTTGAGGAAGCGAGGGATCCCCGTGTATGTGCTACAGATCCTTCAGTTTTGGTACTCCAGTTAAAAAGGAATGTCAGATGGGAGGAAATGTTTCCAGAGAGCTTGATATATCACTTGGGGTAAGGCAAGGGTCACTGTTGTCGCCCTATCTCTTCTCGGTGTACATGGATGGATTATCCGGGATTTTGAACTTATATAAAATGGGGTGCATACTCGATGATATAATTGCAAATCATATAATTTATGCAGACGATCTTGTACTTGTGTCCCCTTCTGCAAATGGGCTCCAATTGCTTGTTCAGGAAAGTTATATGAATATGTTTGCAATGAAACTCAATATACATTTAACTAAGACCAAATTTATGACCCTCTGCAATAGGAGTAGAGATAGGCTTTTTCCAATTCCAATTACCATCAATGATACCTCAATTAAATTTGTGAATGAATATATATGCCTGGGTTTT